>NC_085032.1:15797138-15859638 GCF_963692335.1 Osmerus eperlanus | reverse complement strand
CCTCTCCTCTCTCTTCTCTTCTCACCTCTCCCTACCTTCCTTCTCCCCACTTCTCCCCTCCCCTCTCCCCTCTTCAGCCACCAGAAGGTTTCACTCCCAAGCTCTGATTCCTAAACTGGAGGGAAGCCTGGGAGACCAGGTCCTATTGATCTGCTGTCTGGTGTAATCCAGCTCTGTCTCCACGGCTTGTTAGAAGGAGCCGCAGGTACAGACAGGACTTCCCCTGCTGGTGCTGTCGCCTGGCCGGCCTGGCACCAGGACAGCTGGGTGGAGCGAGACGCCTCATTAAGCCGTGTCCTTAAAGCACTGAATCGTTCAAGAACTACAGAGACATTTTAGACTTAGAGGATTGACTTGGCGATTCTGTGAAGGACACAGGTTTGGATTTGAAACGATTAGGAGTGCGAATCGACCAGGACCTGATTTAGGGGGTCTGGAGGAACGGTTAACTTCAGACATCATCTTTGTAAATATGAAAGGTTATTGCATACGTATTTGTTGCTTGTACACGTTTAATAAACAAAGTAAACTCTTAGAAAGGGTTGTTAGTTCTACTTTGTACATTACATGGGGTAGTTTGTTTTCATAATGTAAGACTCAGTCATTTAAAATGTACACTGATTACTATAATGACACGATAATTAAGTGTACAATAGAACTCTGCTATTATGTAATTCTGAGTGACAGATTGGGCCCTTTGACACAAAGCACTTATTATGCATTCAGCTATAATAATAGCTGCTTGGGTTGACAGTTAATTTAGCATGCAGGTGAGGTTATTTTTAACTGTCATAATCATGTGCTGCCATTAGTCATAGCATGTTTTAAAACCTTTTATTCCAAGACATTTCTAAATGAACATTGTTTTGGTGGGCTAAAACTCATAATTTCTCCATTCGATAAACGAAATATATTTCAGAAAAACGAATATACCGTATGTAACTGTACGTGTAATAGTATGATTTAAATGTGTTTTATGTGTCTGATACACAGTTTCAACTCCACGCTACTAAAACCTACTGTTACCAAGAGCTGTGTAACCTCTAACAGCAGCATTGCACAAGTTAAACACAGGTGTTCACTGTTATGCAAGCTAGACCTCAGTTTCCAGTCCCTATATACTTTCCACTATATGTGGAGAACACATGAAGAGATTGGAGTACAGCTACTCATCTCCATCATTTATAGACTCCCACCAGAGAAGGACAACCACAATGACCTTCATTAGTTGGACAAATAATTATCTGACCTTCGCTAATAAACACAAGGATGAAAATAGCTCCACTCACAAATTTACCAATACACACACACACACACACAAACCTCTTTGTATGTCGCTAATGAACAAGAGTCCTGATTGCTTTGTTGTGCTGTGTTTCTGAATAAGGTTGATTACAATGGCTGGATAGACAGAGAGATGAATGGATGTCAGAGAGAAAGAGAAATGGAGAAAGAAAGAAAGAGAGAGAAAGAGAGAGAGAGGGGATTGGATGAGCTGCTGTAGCAACCACGTCCTGAGGAATCAAACTGCATTATGTTAACAGCTTAGCAATGTTTTGTATTTGGCGACATCAGTAATTTTTGGGAATAAAATCTCTCTGTGGATGCTGCATATGAGTTAGCGACCCTGCATCCTGTACAGTATTAGAACAGTATTAGTACAGTACAGTATTAGTACAGTACAGTATTAGTACAGCCACACACTGTGAGCCCCACACAAGGGGAGCCCCACACAGGGGAGCCCCACACAGGGGAGCCCCACACAGGGGAGCCCCACACAGGGGGAGCCCCACACAGGGGGAGCCCCACACAGGGGGAGCCCCACACAGGGGAGCCCCACACAGGGGGAGCCCCACACACTGTGAGCCCCACACAGGGGAGCCCCACACTGTGAGCCCCACACAGGGGAGCCCCACACAGGGGAGCCCCACACAGGGGGGAGCCCCACACAGGGGAGCCCCACACAGGGGAGCCCCACACAGGGGGAGCCCCACACACTGTGAGCCCCACACAGGGGGAGCCCCACACAGGGGAGCCCCACACAGGGGAGCCCCACACAGGGGAGCCCCACACAGGGGAGCCCCACACAGGGGGAGCCCCACACAGGGGGGAGCCCCACACAGGGGGGAGCCCCACACAGGGGGAGCCCCACACAGGGGGAGCCCCACACAGGGGAGCCCCACACAGGGGGAGCCCCACACAGGGGGAGCCCCACACAGGGGAGCCCCACACAGGGGGAGCCCCACACAGGGGGAGCCCCACACAGGGGAGCCCCACACAGGGGGAGCCCCACACAGGGGGAGCTCCACACAGGGGGAGCCCCACACAGGGGGAGCCCCACACTGGGGAGCCCCACACACGGGGGAGCCCCACACAGGGGGGAGCCCCACACAGGGGGAGCCCCACACAGGGGGAGCCCCACACAGGGGAGCCCCACACAGGGGGAGCCCCACACAGGGGGAGCCCCACACAGGGGAGCCCCACACAGGGGGAGCCCCACACAGGGGAGACCGGCTCCCATAAACCCACTCAGTGAAGAGAACCCCAAACACCAATATCATAACCTTTCACAGACAATCTAATTCTATGGACTACTGGGAGTTTATGAACATGGTGACAAAATTGCCCCCAAAGAAAGGAAGGAGAGAAATGTCTGTATTTCAAAGTGTAAATTTTTGTTTTTATCGAAATATCGTATTTGTGGTATGCTCTAAGAGTATAGTATGTAAAGAAATATTGCATACTAATTATGTTCTTTGTTGTATTATTTGGTATGTTGTTAGTGTATATTTATGTTTGTACAAAAGGATTTCATACTTTGTTCTAAATGTTTTGGTTTGTATGGAAATACTGCACACCAAGTGTGCATTACAGTTTATATAGAAATGTTGTATTCTTGATATTCTGTACTGATGACCTCTGATGATGTTTGGATGATAAGAGAAATAATAATGGTGAAGTGCTGTGTTCAGAGGATAATCACACAACTGTCTGATACATTTACATTTAGTCATTTAGCAGACGCTCTTATCCAGAGCGACTTACAGTAAGTACAGGGACATTCCCCCGAGGCAAGTAGGGTGAAGTGCCTTGCCCAAGGACACAGCATCAGTTGGCATTACCGGGAATCGAACTGGCAACCTTCGGATTACTAGCCCGATTCTCTCACCGCTCAGCCACCTGACTCACCTGATAAGTGGCCTCGCAGATTTCAGTCCATTTGAAAGTTCTTAATTAGCTGAATAAGACAACCTCAATCTTTTCACCGGACGATTATATGGGAGAGAAGATCTGCTCCTGCTCGAGACTAAGTACTATTACGTTACAATTACTTGGTGTATTTTTTTATTTTCTACACTGGTCTGTCGCTACATAAAATAAAATAATTCTCAAACCAAAATGAATCCACTTGAGCAAAATACAATTATGTTTAACTTATCTCCTGTTATGAGAGGGAGAGACCGGGAGAGAGACCGGGAGAGAGACCGGGAGAGAGACCAGAGAAGGGAAAAGTATCCCAGGGACGGCTACCTTTGTGACAGAGAGGATGTTTATAAACTACTTGTGCTTGCAAGCTGGATCCACAATTGTCTTGTCCGAGACGCTAACCTTTAGCATCACGTCGCGCTCCGGCGCGTCTTACAAAGTTCACTGGCAGGAGAAGTCTTGACCCTGTGGATGATTTCCAGGACTGAAATATCACTTTCATTTATTATTAATCTGGGTCGGCCGAGGGGAGAGTGAGGCACTGTCATACCTGACTGCCTAATGTAAAGAAGTGGGCATCTCTCCTCCTAGGCCACCCCAGGGGATCAAACCCCATTACTGGCCTGAGAGATGGCCTAATGTTCGCACACGCCAGATCAACACACGAGGAGGACACGGAGGAAGACAAACAAGAGGCCCGTCCACAGAAGCTGCCGTCTCACGTCTCCCTGAGAGGCGGGGGGGGGGGACACCTCATGTTTGGACGGGCTGGGGGCCCTCGTCCCTGTGGAGACGCACCGCTCACTGTTCAGGAGCTCATCATGCCTGCTTGTGTGTGTAACGAAATGACTCCACGCACCTTCGTGTTTCTTTGACACTCGTCTGGCCTCGTGCCGGTTTTAGATTTTCAAGATAAATTAACGTTGTGAAATGGCCTCCTTAAGTTGTGAGGTTAGACTATAGGGAAATTTCCGTTCGATTTGCTATATGTTTTCCTTTGACTCGTTTCTTTGTGTGTGTGTGTGTGTGTGTGTGTGAGGTTAATGACCCTCCCCAGCAGCAGATAGGCGTAATGAAGCGTACATGTATGAAAGGTTCCAGGCCTCAAATGGGAGATTTCTATCAATACCATAGATTGAATTAATATTTCAAAGTTAATGTTTTTGTTGAAGAATTTGCAAAACAAACATGAGCTAATCTCCACAGTCGCTTGTGCAGGAAAATATAATTTTCTCTGGTTTAGCAGCTCATGTTTTTAATTACAACCTTAATAGCTTTATGGATTTTTGAAAGATGAGTTCTTATTGGCATTTTTATAATTACTGGTCTTTATTGCCTTTTTATGAAAATAATTGTCAAGGCTCATTTACCTCTCCAACCCTGCGGCGGTCAGATGTTTGTCTTGTGAGCTTAAGAAACATCAAACATGTTTCTTTGTTTATTTATTCTAAGATTTCAAATCAATCACACTGGACAAAGGGCAATATCTCACACCACCATTCTACTGTGTGAAGAGGCTGTCCTGGTTTGTTTGTGGAGCACAGGCGGTGTAGGAGGCTGTTTGTGGAGCACAGGCGGTGTAGAAGGCTGTTTGTGGAGTGTGACTGAAACAAACACATATACTTTATTCAGTCCAGTCTGTTAATAAGCCACACAAAAAATGTGGCTGGGCAAGATAAATTCAGCCACAATGGAATTTGGCGGAATTTGGCTGATGCGAAGAAAAATTGTCTTTCTTGAAATGTACACCACCCGAACGAGATTCTTTCAGTTGCCACTTCATTTAGGCATGAATCCTTCTTAGGTGAAAAGTGTGTTTGGCTCATCAACACTGAAGGGAAATATGCACTGATTTAAGCCTTGAACCCCCAGCTGAACTTGGTAGACCATCATTGCTACGGTTTCCCAGCCCAGTAGTTGGAACTTGGACTATCACCGGAAACTGTGTTTTTAACCGCTTGAAATAAAGTCGATGCAAATTTCACCCTTTACGTCTGCCAGAAACATCTGTTTTACCTATAAATGTCGAGGTTATGAGATTCAGAATCCACAAACTATTTCAACCACTGTTTTCTTTTAGGTCTTTTGAAGCTCAAAGCGAGACACAAAATCTTCCCCCAAGTTCCAGATATTTGCAA
The DNA here is from genome assembly GCF_963692335.1 of Osmerus eperlanus. Lineage (NCBI taxonomy): Eukaryota > Metazoa > Chordata > Actinopteri > Osmeriformes > Osmeridae > Osmerus > Osmerus eperlanus. Next base: position 15,854,293 of record NC_085032.1, on the reverse strand, counting down.
ATAAACGACACTGTCCCCTATGTTCAATGTACCTTATGATTCAGTACCGTACCTAACACATTTCCTCAACATCGTTACTTCTATTTGTCTTCTTTCCATAATTCCGAGTTTCCATGAGTACAGTAGCCTAGTAACCGTGCGGTGAGCGTTGTGTAGGAAACAGACGTGTGTGAATGCTGCATGTTTGACAGATGTTGGGAAGCCGTTAGGCTTCCCTCTGCCCTGCCCTCTGCTTCTGTTTGGACCGCGGTCACACATTGGCTGGTGCTCTCGCCGGGGGTCACGGCAGGGTCACCTTCAGCCACGGCGCCGCGGATCAAAGCATCTGATAAACAAAGAGATGTAAATGTCGTAAGAAGTCTCAAGGAGACACGGGAGTCAAACACTACACGGACGGTTTGTTTTGATTCGTCTGCTGGAGAGATGAGGGTCAGATGATTTAGAAAGGATGAGGTTGGTGAAGCTGGAAGCATTGTGGGAACCTGTCTCACCACACTCAAGCCTGTCTCACCACTCACCACACTCAAGCCTGTCTCACCACACTCAAGCTTGTCTCACCACACTCAAGCCTGTCTCACCACACTCAAGCTTGTCTCACCACACTCAAGCCTGTCTCACCACACTCAAGCTTGTCTCACCACACTCAAGCCTGTCTCACCACACTCAAGCTTGTCTCACCACACTCAAGCCTGTCTCACCACACTCAAGCTTGTCTCACCACACTCAAGCCTGTCTCACCACACTCAAGCTTGTCTCACCACACTCAAGCCTGTCTCACCACACTCAAGCTTGTCTCACCACACTCAAGCCTGTCTCACCACACTCAAGCTTGTCTCACCACACTCAAGCCTGTCTCACCACACTCAAGCCTGTCTCACCACACTCAAGCTTGTCTCACCACACTCAAGCCTGTCTCACCACACTCTACCTTGTCTCACCACACTCAAGCCTGTCTCACCACACTCAAGCCTGTCTCACCACACTCAAGCCTGTCTCACCACACTCAACCTGCATTGGACGTTCCTGGAACTGTTTGTCCTCGTTTGTCTCAATTCAGAATCAAAGTTTCTCAACAAAAACAAGTGTGGAGTAAACCCCACAACTACCAAGGCAACTACATAGTCACACAACCCTCTTCCAATTTCAATTATCCTCCCTCCTTTCCTTCTTCCCTCCTTTCCCTCCTCTCCCTCCCCACCTCTCCATCCTCTCCCCTCCTCTCCCTCCCCGCCTCTCCATCCTCTCCCCTCCTCTCCTTCCCCCTCTACCCTCGGACAACAGCATGGAAAACAGTGCAACCCTTTAACCCATGGCCGCAGACTTCAAGAGTTCACGAGTGGGATTGGAAAAGCAGAAGGGGAAAAAAAGATGTAGAAACCAATAACTCAGAGTGAAAAAGGGATTCCCGTCCGGGGTCCCCTAAACCATATGTGAACTGAAATAAAATAAAAGTCTGCAGCACACTCTAAGTCTCGGAGCATGCCAGCCCAAATCCAAACCACAAATTCAGATGAGAAAATGTGAAAAAGAACAATAATGAAAAAAGATGCTGGGCTGCATTTGAGCCACAAGTCTGTGGTTTGTTGTTTCATTTCTTACAAGAACTCAACTGATGAGGTTTGGAGTGGAGCTCACATTATATTTAATTATCTCTATTATTTTGTTTTATTACATTTTCCAGACGAGATAAACTATTTCAATGCTCTATTCCTATTATTATTTGTATTTTATTTTTTGTGTGATTAATGAACAATTTTCTTAACATTTTTTTTTTTGTATCTTTGTGTTAGACAACTTGGGCACTGTGTCTACCTAATAAACACATTTAGCATCTTTTCTTGAAAAATTTTGTGAGCAATATGGAGAATACACCGCCAGCTGACATGCTCACACGCAAATCCAGCCAGTCATGTAAATAACCTGTGTCAGTATGCTTTCAATTAATGCACAAGACAGAGTGCCATTAAAGTCTTTGATGGATGGGTCCAGATATTGGAGTGTACCCTTGGATGACAAAACGCTCCTCCACTCCACCTAAACTCCTCTTTTTCATTGATTCTGCTCCTGGTTATTCATCAGAGCTCCTGCGTCTGTCAGAGTAGCTGCTACTTCTGTTCACAAAACACATTTTCCACAGTTATTGATAAAGCTATTTGACCTTTTATTCAGATTCTTGAATGGGTGTGCTTTTTTTCTGCTCTTAGCTCTTGCCAGAGGCTTTCGGTTCAGACCAGCGACATGTAGAACGTCAGACTGTTTTGATTAAGGCCAAATGAGTGGGTCTATTCTTTACAGATGTCGGCTTTAGCGGTACCGAGCCCCACTTTCAAATAACAAAAATAAACTCCAAACCTGTTTTACAGTTTGGCAGAGGCTGACACCACACTCGCCTTGCATGTTCCCTCTCCCTGCTTCTCTCTCACTTAGTCTTTCTGTCTAAGCTTTCTCTGTCTCTCCTCCCCTCTCTCCCTTTCTTTCTCTCCTCCCTCTATTTCTCTCTCTTCTCCCTACTTCTCTCTCACCTAGTCTTTCTGTGTAACCTTTCTCTGTCTCTCCCCCCCCCCCCCCCCCCTCTCTCTCTCTCTCTCTCTCTCTCTCTTTCCTCCTATTTCTCTCTCGCACACACACATACCCTCTGGCCATCATTCTGCTGAACATGAGGAATTTCCCCCACCTCTCCATCAAACCAGGTGAAGACAGCCTGTTTCAGCGCACATCCAACCATGAACTAGGTTCTCCGGATTCTAAAAAGAACGTCAGAGAACGTGCCTGGGACCGTGCTGAGAAGTCCGTAAAGGAGAGAGCTCATGTGTTTAAGGAACCCAGCCTTGTAAAAACCTCACGGTCAGGTCATGCTTTGGTCAAATACAACAGTTTACCCACATGACCTCAGAAAGATCACAGTCCCCTCACATTTACATTTAGTCATTTAGCAGACGCTCTTATCCAGAGCGACTTACAGTAAGTACAGGGACATTCCCCCGAGGCAAGTAGGGTGAAGTGCCTTGCCCAAGGACACAACGTCATTTGGCACGGCCGGGAATCGAACTGGAAACCTTCTGATTACTAGCCCGACTCCCTCACCGCTCAGCCATCTGACTCCCTCACCCTGGTGGAAGCCTGTCAAATTCAAGCTTCAGGGACACTGCTGTTTGTGATAAGTCCAGGTAGTCCAGGTTCACTGGAGTTCCTTGGTCCCGCTCCTCTTAACAGTTTTCTACAGGCCTATCTAAACCAATAATAAATAAGTCCCAATACTATACAAGCAACTATTCTTAGTATATAAGACTTTTTTTGTTATTAACCCTAAACTAAGATTAGGAAATAAGAATAACCTAATGATAATAATAAAATAAGTTTGTGTATTGTATGTTCTCAAAGGTAGTGTGCTGTGCGTCCTCAGAGCCCGTGTACAGCACAGGGTGTGCTGTGCGTCCTCAGAGCCTGTGTACAGCACAGGGTGCTGTGCGTCCTCAGAGCCCGTGTACAGCACAGGGTGCTGTGCGTCCTCAGAGCCCGTGTACAGCACAGGGTGCTGTGCGTCCTCAGAGCCCGTGTACAGCACAGGGTGCTGTGCGTCCTCAGAGCCCGTGTACAGCACAGGGTGTTGTGCGTCCTCAGAGCCCGTGTACAGCACAGGGTGCTGTGCGTCCTCAGAGCCCGTGTACAGCACAGGGTGTTGTGCGTCCTCAGAGCCTGTGTACAGCACAGGGTATTACCTCCCAGGAACAGGCTGATGATTGTGTCTTTTCTGCGCTGGAATAGAGAAATTAGATGGCAGCTGAAGATCTATTGACTTTTTCATTGGCTTTGTGGCATGAGAAGGAAAGTGAAATGTGTCGTGGGAGATTGTCCTGAGAGATACACTCGAGGCTGCGGTACAGAGAAGGTGATGGGAGGGATGCTGAGGTGAACGTAGTGGGTGGGTGGGTTAAAAATAACCAACCCAACTGATCGTGATCTTTTTTATAAGCCCTGGAAGCCATAATATACGGTAACCAACTACAGTATGTTTAGCAAACATACAGGAAACACTGCGTTTCCATAGTGACCTGGTACGAGCAGCAACCTAAGACCATCACATTCTCCCACCCAAAATATAATAAAATAAATCATCTATTTGTTATCTATGTATTATTTAATTAAATGTGACATAGAAGAGGCTGTATGAAGGATTTGCACATGCATGAATGGATTGCTGACACTCCTCAGATCAACAGGAAGTACCACAGAAGAAGGTGATAGGAGACTTATTGTGACTGAATCCGGCGCTCAGAATCATTTCGCTGTCTAGAAACATAAGCCAGCAGTAATCTGGCCAGTAATACCTTCCAGTCCTTAAATAAAATCCCTCCATTTTAAGACTTCAACCCCGTCCCCCCTCCCCACACACCTTTAATAGGATTTGGTAGAAAATGGCTTTGTGAATGCCTGCTCTCTGTCTTGCTTAGGGAAAAGGAGGCTACTGGAATAGAGGAGTGCTTAATTGCTTTAAATGACGATGATGATGGATGGAGCTGAGGGGTGGGGGAGAGGAGAGGCTGCTGCATGATCACATGCTGTAGAAGAAGTGGTCACGATGAGTGTGTGTGGGTGGGTGTGGGTGGGTGGGTGTGGGTGGGTGGGTGTGGGTGGGTCTGCATGATGTTGGATGTATGTCTTTGCATGTGTGTCAGGGTCACCAAGCATTGAACGTGTGTGTGTGTGTGTGTGTGTCAGGGTCACTAGGCATTGTGTGTGTGTGTGTGTGTGTTAGGGTCAACAGACCCACAGAGTGTCCTATTGACACCACAGTAACAGACTAAGTGAAACCAGTGAATAATGTTGTGTATAATAATACAAAGTTGTAATAATAATGTGTGGTAGAGTCAAAGCAGCTCACATACTTCAGGATGCCTTTAAATCTACCATCACTACTGCGCCTCAACATGATGATATTTGGACTTATTAGTATGTAAATAATCATTTAATAAATATCATTAAATAGTGTTGAGTACAACAGAGATAATTTGAGCACCATCTCAAATGTAAAATTTTCCAATAAGACAACACTCCCTAAAAAGTTGCTCGAATTTTTTTTAAATTAGATTCACCATAATTATTTATGTATTTATTTATTTTACAAAAAAATCATATGAAGTTTCTTTCATCAGTGTTTTAGCTTTTAGCACTCAGCTAGACTGAGGCGCGAGGCTGTGAGCAGACATCGTCATGGCGATGGAAGTGAGCACAGCAGCTAGTGATAGAGTTGGGGTTTCAAAGCGCAGTCCTTAGGGGAAGCTAGCAGGTCTGAATGACGGCCTGTCTGTCTCATCCTGTCACTCCGTCACCAGTGAATGATTCCACAGAGTAAACAACACACACACACACGCACACATCCTTCAGGTCAGGATATGAGGCAAATATTTCTCTTTGAATTGTAAGGGGAAATGAAGTGAAACAGATGAATTTGCCTTTAGAACCGACCTGGAGAAAAGAACACAGAGATAAAAACATGAAAGGGTGACTCTCATCTTAGTTGTGTACAAGTTTATTAAAGCTGAAAGGACGAACTTTGTCTCCGGGAGTTGGTCACAAATAAGGCAAAGCTACAAGACCTTCTCTTTTCAAATCAACTTAGTGTGTGTCTGTAGAACGGTCTCATTTGCTGGGAGGTTCTTAACCCTCGTGCTGCCTTCGGGTCACATGACCCAAAGGTTCATAATGAACCATCGTTGTGTTTACCCAATTTTACCCAATACAAAAACAAATTAAAATAATTTTCTTTTAACCTTTGCAATGTGGGGGGTCTGAGACAGCCTAGCTGTTAAAAGAAAATGCTTCACTTTGTCTTTGTATGCGGTAAATCTGTCGCAATACGACGGTGGGTCACAATGACTGATGGGTCAGAATGACCCGAAGATAACACAAGGGTTAAAACATGGATCTGTGGACTGTCTATATTACAAACCCAGAATATACACTGCTGTTGTGACAAAGGCCTGTGATGCAGCAGACACACGCAAACTGAATCATTCCTTTCTCCACTCTCTCTCTCTCTCTCTCTCTCTCTCTCTCTCTCTCTCTCTCTCTCTCTCTCTCTCTCTCTCTCTCTCTCTCTCTCTCTCTCTCTCTCTCTCTCTCTGTCTGTCTGTCTGTCTGTCTGTCTGTCTGTGTCTCTCACTCACTCACACTAACACACACACACGCAACATGATATATATAATTGCGAGGAGAATCAAACTATTCTTACATTAGGGAAAAAATACAAATGGATGTTTTACAGTAGAGATGTGAGTCCCTGTGTGTTGTGACAGGCGTGTCCCGCCAGATGCCCATCCATCTGGCTGCATGGAGATCTGCCTCCAAGCACATTAGTGTGTGTGTGTGGGGGGGTGTATCTGTGCGTGTGCATGTGTATATGTAACTGTGTGAGCTTGTTCAATCAGCATGACGTCTGTTGCCATGGTGACCATTACAAAGACCCTCGTCCCCACACACACTGAGACACACACACACACACACACTGAGACACACACACACTCGGATACACACACACACACACACACTCGGATACACACACACATACACACACACACACACTGAGGGTGAGACAAACACACACTCGACACAGAGGGAGAGGGACTCTGTTATGTGAGATTATATATTTTGGATAAGGCCTTGCCCACATGCTTGCAGTCCCCAGTCTGTCTACATTCCAGCTGTATGGAACACAAACACGCACCCGCAAATCAATCTGGACTCAACCTTCTTCATTGTTTTTCAGTCATCACAATCCCTCTCCCCCTTCCTCCCTCTCTCCCCCTTCCTCCCTCTCCCCCTTCCTCCCTCTCTCCCCCTTCCTCCCTCCCTCCCCCCTTCCTCCCTCTCTCCCCCTTCCTCCCTCTCCCCCTTCCTCCCTCTCCCCCTTCCTCCCTCTCTCCCCCTTCCTCCCTTTCCCCCTTCCTCCCTCTCCCCCTTCCTCCCTCTCCCCCTTCCTCCCTCTCTCCCCCTTCCTCCCTCTCCCCCTGTGTGTGTGTGTGTGTGTACCTCACTCCCTGTGAAGGAGTGTGTGTGTGTGTACCTCACTCCCTGTGAAGGTGTGTGTGTGTGTGTGTACCTCACTCCCTGTGAAGGTGTGTGTGTGTGTGTGTGTGTACCTCACTCCCTGTGAAGGAGTGTGTGTGTGTGTACCTCACTCCCTGTGAAGGTGTGTGTGTGTCTGTACCTCACTCCCTGTGAAGGTGTGTGTGTGTGTGTGTACCTCACTCCCTGTGAAGGTGTGTGTTTACCTCACTCCCTGTGAAGGTGTGTGTGTGTGTTTGTGTGTACCTCACTCCCTGTGTGTGTGTGTGTGTGTCCTGTTTACCTGTGCGAACTGAAAGCTCTGTGTTCAAACTTCTTAAAAGTCAGAGATGGAGGAACGCATCCAAACGTGTTCCACATGTGCACACACACCAACACACACACACCAACACACACACACCAACACACACACACCAACACACACACACCAACACACACACACCAACACACACACATACGCACCCGTACATACACACACACCAACACACACACACCAACACACACACACCAACACACACACATACGCGCCCGTACATACACACACATGCACATACTTACATACACGTGTACACACATCGTTTCTGCCCCAGCCGTGGGGCGCCATGGTTACCTTGGAACTTTAACGTGGACCAGCTGGTGTACTTGGGTTGTGAAATTGCACAAACACACACACACACACTGACAGGATCAAAGGCAGAGTGGTCTCAGCATAGCAGCTAGGTGCTCTGGCCTGTGGCCAAATGACCAGCCAAACATTCCAGTCTGTTCACCAGCATCATATCTGGGAAAATGCCTAATAAACGCAGACTGCTCCAAATTCACATTGCTTTCAGTGACCTCAAAGATAATCTTTTATAAACAGAGAAAAACCAACTCCAGATATTAAAATCCTCAGTGTGTCTCCGTGCTGGAGGAAGTACAATAAGGCATGAAAAAAGACTCATTTTATCTCCTCTCACTAAAATAAGAGGCAGACGAGCTCTCAGACCTTGACTCGTGGATACGGTTGCTTCCAACAAAAGACTCGGCACCCAGGGATGTTTTTCTGCTTGGTTGAGACTTTGACACCAGCCTCGCCACGGCAAATTGGAATGGCTCACTCTCAAATGAGATTTCTGCCGCCGCAGGAGAGAGTTAAAAGGTCAGCTATTACAACTCTTCTCATGATGCACACAGTTATCGGATCTCTCTCTCTCGCCCAACCACGCTTTAATTAGCTGGGGCGACCTGGGCAGGTAATCTGCAGGGAGAGAGAGGAGAGAGAGGAGAGAGCGAGCAAAAGAGATAGAAACAGAGAAAGGGAGAGATAGAGGAAGAGAGAGGTGAGAGAGGTAGTCAAATATATGCACACAAACGAACACAAACACGAAAACAAACACACACACACAGTTGGCAGACACACTCAGACACACACAGACACACACAGACACACACCTGGTATTCAGGTTCATTGAGAGAGCCGGGTCTGTTTGAAATTCCAATTCTGGAGCGACGGCTAATATACTGACGGCATTGATTGAAGGAGATAGTAGCAGAGGAGGGGAGAGGGAGCAAACGAGGGAGAGAGAGAGAGAGAGAGAGAGAGAGAGAGAGAGAGAGAGAGAGAGAGAGAGAGAGAGAGAGAGAGAGAGAGAGAGAGAGAGAGAGAGAGAGAGAGAGAGAGAGAGAGAGAGAGAGAGAGAGAGAGAGAGAGAGAGAGAGAGAGAGAGAGAGAGAGAGAGAGAGAGAGAGGGGGTGTTTGGCCACAAGTCACAAACAAAGAACGTTCAGCTTCTCCAATCAAAAGAATTGTGATTCTGTCACACACACACACACATTGCATCAATACCAATAGGCTTTAATTAACTCTTCGAGGAAGACATTATTCCCTTTAAAATCAAACCTATGAAATCAATACTTCTGTTTGAGTTGAAATGCCATGAAGATAAAACATGATCTATTCTGGTATTCTGGGGGGTTAGGGCTAGTCGCCACAGAGGCAACTTTGGTTTGGGTCATTACCCAGTCTGTCATTATAGAGAGTGGGGAGAGGGGCGACCTAGAGGCAAAGATGATTTGGGAAGCGAGAGAGAGAGAAAGAGAGAGAGAGAGAAAAAAGGGAATTTACAATTTGCTTTCAGAGAAGGTAATTGTGGTTGCACTACCCTCCTACTCTACCTCAAACCACTGTCTGTGTGTGTGCGTGTGTGTGCATATGTGTGAGTTTTTCTGAATAAACCATATATATTATTGCAGTCACGATGCCAACGTCTGAAAACATTTCACAAGCAGAACTGGTAAAATGTAAATGTGAACCTGCAATACACACACACACACACACACACACACGTGTGCGCACACACACACACACACGTGTGCACACACACACACACACACAAATCCATCTCCCCTTTCGTCCTCATAATACATTAAAATGGAAAACAGCTCACAGTGGTCCAGGCATTGAAGAGGCCCTAATATTTGTTTCCCCTCTCCCTGGTAGACTTCTCATTCCCAATGACCATATTTATAATAATCTTTGCCTCAGTCTTGCTCTACTCTCTGAATTCCTAATCACAAGGCCTGCCGTTTCACTGCACATGGACTGGACAGGCCCTGTACCATTTCTCACTTCTCAGAGATGTTTCATCCTGGTTTGGTTAGGGTACCTCCACAGGATGACCTTGCAGTGGCATGTTTACATTTGATTCTTCCAACAGACACTTTTATCCAAAGTGAAGTACTGTTAGTGTGTGAGAAACTTAATGTGTAAGAATGTGAGTTCATTTGATGCTAAATTCCCAGTTCATGATTTCTTGTACTTGTATGAGACATAAATACACAAAACACGGTCATGTAGGTCATGTATATTTAACGATGATTATTGACGTTCCCGTTCTGGCCGACCGTTGCGTTACTGTTGGGTGGTCCTGGGGGCGGCTCCACGCACAGGACCACGGCGTGTTTGTACCATGTGACACAGTGTCAGCACGCACAGGACCACGGCGTGTTTGTACCATGTGACACAGTGTCAGCACGCACAGGACCACGGCGTGTTTGTACCATGTGACACAGTGTCAGCACGCACAGGACCACGGCGTGTTTGTACCATGTGACACAGTGTCAGCACGCACAGGACCACGGCGTGTTTGTACCATGTGACACAGTGTCAGCACGCACAGGACCACGGCGTGTTTGTACCATGTGACACAGTGTCAGCACGCACAGGACCACGGCGTGTTTGTACCATGTGACACAGTGTCAGCACGCACAGGACCACGGCGTGTTTGTACCATGTGACACAGTGTCAGCACGCACAGGACCACGGCGTGTTTGTACCATGTGACACAGTGTCAGCACGCACAGGACCACGGCGTGTTTGTACCATGTGACACAGTGTCAGCACGCACAGGACCACGGCGTGTTTTGTACCATGTGACACAGTGTCAGCACGCACAGGACCACGGCGTGTTTGTACCATGTGACACAGTGTCAGCACGCACAGGACCACGGCGTGTTTGTACCATGTGACACAGTGTCAGCACGCACAGGACCACGGCGTGTTTGTACCATGTGACACAGTGTCAGCACGCACAGGACCACGGCGTGTTTGTACCATGTGACACAGTGTCAGCACGCACAGGACCACGGCGTGTTTGTACCATGTGACACAGTGTCAGCACGCACAGGACCACGGCGTGTTTGTACCATGTGACACAGTGTCAGCACTAGGGATGCGTATTGATAAGGTTTTAATGATTCGGACTCCTTATCGATTCTCTTATCGATGTTCCCCTCTACAGCCAACTAGGTCTGTGCGTCCTGCACCCCCACACACACACACTCGTTCTAAACAAATTTCTCAAACTGGCTTTGACTGGCTCTGAAATGAGCTAATACCTACCACCTCTAGGCCTCTTCAGGCCTCTGTTTTCAAAACAAAATCTAGTCGGAGATAGAAACTTTCAGTTTCCTTGTGTTCAAGCTTCTATTACTCAACACCAGTGGGACTTACAGGGGTCCTAACAACAGGGGAAATAACTTCAGTGTCACCTTTCAAAAGAGACCATTTACATGCATGTACTCCAAATGGTTCAACAACAGCTTTCAATGTACTTTGGGTATGTTGTTTAGGCGTTTTCAGGCACATTTAACCCTCGTGCTGCCTTCGGGTCACATGACCCAAAGGTTCATAACGAACCATCGTTGTGTTTACCCAATTTTAACCCAATACAAAAACAAATACAAATAATTTTCTTTTAACCATTCCAATGTGGGGGGTCTGAGACAGCCCGACAGTTAAAAGAAAATGCTTCACTTTGTTTTTGTATGAGGTAAATTTGTCGCAATACGACGGTGGGTCACAATGACTGATGGGTCAGAATGACCCGAAGATAACACAAGGGTTAACAGGACTATTAAAAGGTTAAACAATTAAAATTCTAAGTTTAATAATGGATTAAAAATCGATATGCTCAGTTTAATAATGGGTCACATGAACGTTTGCTGATAACACACGCAGCCCCGATAACGTGAAATTATCAATAAGATCAATACTAATGGGAGACGAATGCCGGAGCTAAAATGTATGCTTCAAACGACGGGACAGAAGATAACTAGATCGACTACACACAATAAAGGCAAATTGCTTCACACAGTAACAAGTGGTTGTGATCACTTTTGAGCAGTTTAGCTCTACCTTAGATAGTTATATATGAAGCGCGAACGTTAGCTGCGCTGCTGCATGCATCGAACACATGACGTTCCAGTAACTTCATTCCATGCTGTGTGTTCAAATGCTTCTTCATATTTGTAGTATTTCCTCCCTTCGACGAAATAGACTTTTTACACACGTTACAAGTGGCGTTGTTGTCATTTTGTCGTGTGAAATACAACCAAACTTTAGAACGCTTCTTCCTAGTTGCCATGTTTGCTGCAGTCTGTCTGAATAAACTATAAAAGTTCGCGCGTGCGCAACGGCACAGAGAATCGTTAACAGAATCGTTAAGGAATTTTGCTAATGATTCCAAGGAATCGATTCACTGGGAACCGGTTCTAAACAAGAACCGGTTCTCGATACCCATCCCTAGTCAGCACGCACGGGACCACGGCGTGTGTACGCCGCTCTAGATAAGTGTTTGCTAAGTGGCTGGGTGACGTGCTGGTGTCCATCATGCTGTTCCTCAGTGGAGTTGGCTGCTCTCTCTGCAGGTCTGGGGTGGAGGAGAGATCATCTGAGGGTCTGGGGTGGAGGAGAGATCATCTGAGGGTCTGGGGTGGAGGAGAGATCATCTGCAGGTCTGGGGTGGAGGAGAGATCATCTGAGGGTCTGGGATGGAGGAGAGATCATCTGAGGGTCTGGGGTGGAGGAGAGATCATCTGAGGGTCTGGGGTGGAGGAGAGATCATCTGAGGGTCTGGGGTGGAGGAGAGATCATCTGAGGGTCTGGGGTGGAGGAGAGATCATCTGAGGGTCCTGCTGATGAAGGCCTGAAAGAGATCCTCAATGTGCCATCTGTCTGCAGGTTGTGTGTGTGTTTCACCAGCATGTTGTGTGTGCCTGTGTGATTATGGAAAAGACGCATTTGCGAGTACGTTGATGTGATCACAAATCTGGCCAAGCTCAAAAGCATCAAAATATTGATTATTCAATAAGCTCTGAACTGTAATATACAGGCGTGCTGGTGTATCAATCCTTCCCTCCCTCTCTACCTCCTTCCTTCCCTCCCTCCTTCCCTCCCTCTCTACCTCCTTCCCTTCCCTCTCTACCTCCTTCCCTCCCTCTCTACCTCCTTCCCTCCCTCTCTATCGCCTTCCCTCCCTCTCTACCTCCTTCCCTCCCTCTCTACCTCCTTCCCTCCCTCTCTATCGCCTTCTCTACCTCCTTCCCTCCCTCTCTACCTCCTTCCCTTCCCTCTCTACCTCCTTCCCTCCCTCTCTACCTCCTTCCCTCCCTCTCTATCGCCTTCCCTCCCTCTCTACCTCCTTCCCTCCCTCTCTATTGCCTTCTCTACCTCCTTCCCTCCCTCTCTCCCTCCTTCCCTCCCTCTCTACCTCCTTCCCTTCCCTCTCTACCTCCTTCCCTCCCTCTCTCCCTCCTTCCCTCCCTCTCTCCCTCCTTCCCTCCCTCTCTACCTCCTTCCCTCCCTCTCTTCCTCCTTCCCTCCTTCCCTCCCTCTCTACCTCCTTCCCTCCTTCCCTTCCTCTCTACCTCCTTCCCTCCCTCTCTACCTCCTTCCCTCCCTCTCTACCTCCTTCCCTCCTTTTCTCTTTTCCATGCCCTCTTCATCTGCCTCTTATTTCCTTTAAACCTCTGTCTTGTTACAAGGTCAACAGCTTCATTCTGGAGGGTTTGCTGTCTGAACAAGTACTCTCTCACACACACACACACACACACACACACACAGACCTACATCACACACATAAGAAACATTACACACACACTCCCCTCCCCCGGAGCACACACACACATGCCCAGGAGCACACACACATATGAACTGGAAATGACTGCGACTGATTAATCAATCAGGCTAAAACAAATTTTTACAACCCTGTACCCTGAGGGGGTGGTACCCACCTAGCATAAATCTGGCCAATCTGATGATTGCAGCGCTAGCTCTGTGCCTCTTCCCCTCTGCCCTGATGCCGTGTCCCTCCGTGAACACATAATAACAATAATAATATGCACGTCAAGCCCAGCTCATAAATATTGGGATCAATCTGGCAAGAGAGCCTGCATATGCATAAAACCTCCGCTTAGGAGAGACAAGCGGCTGCTCTTCAAGGGTTGTCTGAGTGTGTGTGAGTGTGTTTGTGTCTGTTGTCTGAGTATCTCTGAGTGTGTGTGTGTGTGTGTGTGTGAGAGACCCTTTGCATTGGGTTCGTTTGCATTTCCGTGTGTCGCTGACTTATTCTGGTGTGTGTATGCGTGTGTGTATGCGTGTGTGTATGTGAGTGATGACTCTGGCCCTACACATCACCGCTCTATGCATATAAAAACAGCAGTCTGCTTTAATATCCCTACTTAATGACTAGCCCACACTGAAAGCCCATTAATGTAATGACATTGCAGTGTTAACACACACACACACGTACACACACACACACGTACACACACAGAACTATTTATATTGGTATATATGATAGGCTGCAACTAGCAACCCAGGATTACAGGTGAGATGAGATTAACCAGTTGTTTGTGTGTGTATTATTGTGTGTGTGTGTGTGAGGGGGCAGGTTTCATCTCACTAATTCAAGGACAGTTCCTAATCATGCAGAGTGAGTAGACAGATATTACTGAGGTATGTATGCCTTAACTCACGCATATTCATTCTCTCTATCTGTCAGGCACATGCACACATCTGGTAGTGTGTGATATTGATATTTCATCATCTGACAGAGTCACAGCAGAGACATGGAAGGTGCTGCTGGTATTGATGATACAATATTGACTTGTCATCTGTATTCCCTGTTGCCCTGAATGATGTAACCTTGCACACTGGTAGTCATCTTCTCAGAGGGCCACTTTTGATGACATCATCACAGGGTAGTCAAGGAAACGTTTTCCCGCTGGTCTGTTGTTGTGTAGGAGGTTTCGGAATTCAACCGTGCATGCAGAAATGACAACGTTCACACAATACGTATCCTCTTAAACAACTTTATTAAAACAATTTTTTTTAAACATTTATTTCAAACAAAGAAAGCAATTGTACACACACAAAAAGAAAACATCTTATTTAAATCTTCATTCAAGTAGCCCATCATTGATCCAGACATAAATTTTGACTGTTTCTACATCTGAATATCTGACAGAATGTTCAAACGTCATGAGCAGCTGTGAGGAAAGCGACAGAGAGCAGACTAACCAGGTACGTCCATCACACATCCAGCTCACCCCAGCGCTGTCTCTCCCATGTTCACTATCAGTGATCTGCTCACAGCAGCCAGTCCATGACTCAGTACAGACCTGCTTGGTTCTGGTGCTGCGGTCATTAGCCCCGGAGGGGAACCTGGAGCCAGGACGTTCTCTCCATCGACCCAGGCGCCCCTCATCCTCAGACCCGTAGCGGCGCCGAATGATCTCTCGCCTCTCTAATTAGATTTCTTTTTTTCCTTCCACGCGTTAAGGGAGATTAACGACCAATCGCGCGGCTGACTCCGCCCCCCATCTCTCGCCATTCCGTCCGTCGTTGCGATCCTGTCTAATTACATCCTCGCAACGCCCTCCGACGTCCGCGCATCAATCAATACTTTTCATTCTGAAGGCCACCTTCGACCAACGTGTCCACACATCCTCACCTCCTCCTCCCTCTCTCCTCCTCTCCTCCTCCTCCTCTGCATGTCTTGGCGAGTGATTGCCGTTTGATCTCCAGGGTGAAAATGAGAAGCGATTTAGAACAAAAAGCCCGTCCGTGTTTCGTTCTCCGCCATGCTGCTCTCGTCTTCATCCCTCGCTTCGTTTGTTGTGACGAGCGCGCCGTTCCTCTCTCCCTGTCTCCGGGTGCTCGCACGCCCCTCCCTACCCTCCAGGTAATCAACATGCAAATATGCAACGCCGTCTCATTCGCAAGTCAAATCGCCTCACTCCTCCAACACCCTCCCTCCCTCTGTCTCTGTCTTGCACCCTCTCCATTATGTACCTCAGATTGTTCCAATTTAAATACAGCATTTGATTTGCCACCTTCACCCCCAACACACACACACACTCTGCCACCCCCACCCTCTTTCCCCTGGGTATGTCATAATGTCTACCTTTATCTACCGACAACAGCCTTTCACCTAAACAGTCTGTCCCTCTCCCCCCGCCCCCCCACCCCCGCCCTCTTACGTACCCCCCCCACCCCCGCTCCACTGCCAATCACAGCACTCAACCACCCAAAACAGGAAGGGCAAATACCACCCTCCCTCTCATATTCCCAGATTAACATGACACCATCTCCCTCTCCTCCCTCTCCTCCCCCCCTCTCCTCCCTCTCCATCCCTCCCTCTCCTCCCCCCCCTCTCCTCCCTCCCTCTCCTCCCTCTCCTCCCCCCCTCTCCTCCCTCTCCATCCCTCCCTCTCCTCCCCCCCTCTCCTCCCCCCCTCTCCTCCCTCTCCATCCCTCCCTCTCCTCCCCCCCTCTCCTCCCTCTCCATCCCTCCCTCTCCTCCCCCCCTCTCCTCCCTCCCTCTCCTCCCTCTCCTCCCCCCCTCTCCTCCCTCCCTCTCCTCCCTCTCCTCCCTCCCTCTCCTCTCCATCCCTCCCTCTCCTCCCTCTCCATCCCTTGTTGACAGATTCCAAGGAGGAAGTAGGCAGAATACATCTTACTGGAAGGGCTTGACACACACACACACATACACACCAGAGTACTAATTTCAAAAACATTCAGAACTGAACTTCTGTGTTCATCGTATTTGTCATGTTTAATGTGTTTATTATATGTGTAGTATTATTATTATGGGCCAGTTATATTCTTAATTTTTTTGGAACAGATAAATCTCACTTTGAGTCTTTTTTCAGATAGTGATGGGGTCTCAGTATACTGCCAGGTTAAGCCTTGATAAACATCTGTCCAGGTAAACTTAATCTATCTTTAAATAGAATCTAGCTAGCACAAGACGATAAACACACAAACACACACACACACACACACACACACACACACACACGGAGAGCAGCAACAAGTGTGAGCAGCAGGGAGAGTGTTGTCCAACTGCATCGTCATGGTGTCTCTGTAGAGCTGGCACCAGGCCAGCTCTGCCATCTGTCTCCTCCCCCCTCCTCCCCCCTCCCTCACCCCCCAGTCTGCTCCCTGTTTTCCATACTTACTGCATATCAGAGGCACGTGCCACCCGCCCCTCACCCCCCGCCCTCTTCCCTGCTCGCCCCTCTTGTTCGGCGCCCAGGTGGCACAGTGCTCCAGAGCAGAGGCGGGAAACAAAAGAGTTGCAGCGCCCAGCGTTGCCGCCGGCGACCCTGTTCTGTGCTGCGAGGGATGTCTTTGTGTCTCCACTTCCTGTTGTTGTCGTTGTGTGGGGACACGTTCGGGATCCTTGGAACTTTTCTTGCAGAAGCTGTGGACAAACACACACGCACTCACGCATGCACACACACACACACACGCGTGCTCTGCAGAGCTTCCTTCAATGCCACAGGACGTACCATGCTTCCACACACACACACACACACGGTACGATCTTACACACACGAGCGAGCGTGCCGGTCGTTTGAAACGGAGGGAAAGTGAATAATCAATTAAGTATTGATTCCTTGTAAGATTTTGTAAATTTCAAAGACAAAGGGGGGAGCTTAAGGAACCTGCCGCAGGGACTCAAACTGCCGCCGCCGCGCAAATTAGCGTAGAAACAGACGGGAAACAAACGAAGAGACGAGCCAACGAACGAGTCCGCTCCTCGTCGGGATACAGCGCTGATTCGTTTGTTTTTCATCCCTCTGCTTTTCCCTTCCTTCTCTCGGCGCCTCCGGATAAATTAACGCTGGAAACGAAGATGAAGACAACGGTTTCCTTTGGTCAGGATGATGGCTGGTGAGCGGGCGTGCGAGGGTTAAAAGCAAAAGCTGCAGGAAGAGAGAGATGTGGGGGGGGGGGGATGGAGAGAGAGACAGAGAGAGAGGGAGAGAGGGGACAGGAGCCAGACAGCTAATTAGGCAGCTTGCCTTACAGAACTCATCAGTATGCAGGGTATGCTAATTGAACGGCAGGCTTTATCCTTCTTTCATGGATGAGAAGGCGAGCACAGCGGAGGAGAATTAAGGACTATTATTCTACCCAGGAAGAGACTGATGTTGGCAGACGAGAGAGAGAGAGAGAGAGAGAGAGAGAGAGAGAGAGAGAGAGAGAGAGCAACACTCAGTAACCACCGAGATATTCAATGGACCCTCATAACTCTAGTATACAGAGGACCCAACACACACACACGCTAGTACACACACTCATATTCCTCCACTGCTTTCGCTGGAATTTCTTAACGAAGGAATCCCAATCAAGCTTGCGTTGTCCGCCCTGGCCATGCCTATCTCCGCAAATTTACAATCTGTTCCACGGGAGATAATTACCTTTGCCGGAATACCAAACCGCACAACCAAACGAGGAAGGAGGCTATGAGAGAGAAGGAAAACATGGAGAGAGGGGGAGGAGGAGTGTAACGGCGTTAATGATATTCCGAGCGCGGAGTGTCTGTGTCATCTGCATGATGTCAACGGCCAATTAGAATGAGCCATTGGCTCTACTCTCCTCCGTGGATAAGGAGTAGAGAGGGATGAGAGCAGAGATGGAAGGAGGGAGGGAAGGAGAGGGCGAGGGCGAGGGAAAAGACAAAAAAACTTCTCGTCGCCCCTCCGCCGCTGAGAGAAACACACTCCATTCTGGATTTATCGTCAAAACCTGCCCGAATACTGGATCTCTTTGTTTTCAGGATGGATTGAGGAAGAGGAAGGCCGCAGCACAAGAAGAGATCCTCCATGTTGGATTACAAAGTGTGTGAGGCGTCGTCACTCCCTCCTCGTTACCGGGAAGGTTCTAGGTCCCTCGGAACGTTGGCTCGTCTGCGGTGGACCCGGAGGAGCCGAAGACTCCGAGAAACACACACACACACACTTTGCTGTGCCGCCCTCTCCTCTCACACGCACATGAAGCCTCCCACTCTTCTGTTCTGCATATGCGTATGCAGCCCCGCCCCTCTAAACCCGCCTCCCCCCTCAGGACTAAGCAGCAGTATGCAAAACAGGCTGGTTCCCCCTGCTACATAGTAATGAGAGAGGAAGGTGGGGTTGGGGGCGGGGTGTGAGAGGACACAGCAGGGGGGTGGAAGGGGGCGGGGGGCAGAGCAGGGGTGGCGGGGTGTGTGTGGGCGGGCGGGGGGCAGAGCAGGGGTGGCGGTGTGTGTGTGTGTGTGTGTGGGTGGGCGGGGGATGTTCATTGGCATTAAAAGTGAAGGACACGTGTTGCTGTCTCCCAGCTACATGATGAGGGGGGTCTCTGGAGGGGGCAAGGGAGGATGGGTGAGAGATAAGGGGAGGACATGCGAAGAGCCCTGGTACTAAACGGCTGAGGAGGGAGGCGGAAGGGGGGGGGGCACGGAGCAGGGGGGGGTGGGTGGGTGGGCACGTGTCTAGACAAAACGGGGTGTAGCGGATGGTGCGCCTGCAGAAGGGCTTGCACGCCCGCACACTCTGTGTCTCTCACTCACACACACACGCACACACACGTGGTGACAGTTCTCAGGGGAATGTGCCAGGAGGCGTGTCTGCCAGCCTGGTGACAAAGCGTAGAAATGCCCTGACACACACATACACACACACCACATACCGCACATGTAACTTGGGAAGAGAGAAAATAAAGAAGATAATGAATCTTAAACTATGCACTCTTCTGCAAGGCTGAGGAGGTTAATAACAAGGTAGATAGACAGAATATGCTGCATTTGTGAATCTGGGTCTGGCCTGTTAAATAGCTCCAGGCCAGGATCTGAGATTGTCTTAGCACGCTAATCTCCACGCTTAGCCTTGGATGCTAACCTGACCTTTGACCTGTGTCAAGAGAGCGGGTGACCTGTGTCCCTCCTCCTCCTCTCCCTCCTTCTCTTCCTCCACCACCTCCTCATCCTCCACTCCCTCCTTCTCTTCCTCCACCACCTCCTCATCCTCCTCTTAGGAGACTGGAGGAGTGTCGAACACTGTCTCGTTATGTTAATGTTCAGTAGTTATGGGAACCATCATCACACATCCTGCTTGAGATGCAAGCTTAGCTTTTAGCCATGCTAAGTGAATCATCAGTAGCCATATTGAATTACCCTTGACAGAGACCAAAGGTTGCTTAAAGCCCTTTTAGTCATATATAGTGACACACAAGCTAATTTACAGCAGACTCATTAGGACAGCATTAAACATAATTTCCTGCAACAAATTTCATTTGGTCGGAGAAAATCGTTACCCTGGCAATAATAAACAAGCTTACTCTGTAGTTCCTGATGCGAATTTGAGTACGCTAACTTCATTACCTGTTCTTAAAATAGCAGGCAGCGCTACAAGACTACACACAGTTCAACAGGAAACATTCAAGTGATGAGTGTGACTTTGCCTGATTGTTCTAAGCCTCCTTGACTACAACCACTGCTATGACAGTAGGAATACAATGTTTCATAACTGTCAGCTGGTCGAGGCAGGGTAGCCTGAGGTGGCTGGGCTGAACAATAAACTATAATTTGATAGATGAGAAATTACAGCGGTCCATCTACTGTGCTTGGCCTGCACCCCGGGCAATGCAATACCACGCCAAGATGATGTGTCACAGAGAGAGGAAAAATGAAATGAAATCCTTTTTCTTTTTTTGGGGAGGAGGGGGGGTCTCGCCAGTCATGGATGTCATTCTTTCTCCTGGTTTAATTTAAGTTGGAAATTAATTTGATTAGTGATAGTCCGTCTCGATTTCTGCATTTTAATTCTGGACCTCCAAATAGACGTCTCGGAATGTGTCATATTTCCACCAACATTGTTCCTAAATACACATTGACTTAGTGTTAACATGTTTCCTGCTTTCCTGTGACCTTCACCCAGTCTGACTGTGACCTTCATCCAGTCTGACTGTGACCTTCACCCAGTCTGACTGTGACCTTCACCCAGTCTGACTGTGACCTTCACCCAGTATGACTTTGACTTTCACCCAGTCTGACTGTGACCTTCACCCAGTCTGACTGTGACCGTCACCCAGTCTGACTGTGACCTTCACCCAGTCTGACTGTGACCATCACCCAGTCTGACTGTGACCTTCACCCATTCTGACTGTGACCTTCACCCAGTCTGACTGTGACCTTCACCCAGTCTGACTGTGAGGCCATATAGACGTGCAGTAACAGAATGTAAATGTGGTTGGCTGAGCGGTTAGGGAATCGGAATAGTAATCAGAAAGTTGCTGGTTCGATTCCTGGCCGTGCGAAATGGCATTGTGTCCTTGGGCAAGGCACTTCACCCTACTTGCCTCGGGGGAATGTCCCTGTACTTACTGTAAGTCGCTCTGTATAAGAGCGTCTGCTAAATGACTAAATGTAAATGTCTGCTAAATGACTAAATGTAAATGTCTGCTAAATGACTAAATGTGTGTGAGCAGGATGGTCTCTCTCTCTCTCTCTCTCTCTCTCTCTCTCTCTCTCTCTCTCTCTCTCTCTCACACACCCGTGCTGAGACAGGAATTAGCATTTATTATTATTAATTTTAAAGCCAGGCTTGTTACTTTAGTTTTAATCTGTATTTGGTGACATGATCAATATTATTTATTGTAATTGTGTGCTTTTTTTCATTTCCTGGCTATCACGCACAACAAATGTAAGCTAGTCTACAAAGCTACCATGGAGCAAGGCAGAAGGCAACAAGAAAAATGTTTTTGAAAAAAGTTAAATCAAATCAAATCAAATTTATTTGTATAGCCCTTTTTACACGCAAGCATGTCACAGAGGGCTTCACATATGCCCATAGAACTGCCCCTCAACCAACCTAAACCCTCAAGGAAGACAAGGAAAAACTCCCAAAAAACTCTCAACAGGAGAAAAAAATGGAAGAAACCTTGGGAGGAGCAATTCAGAGAGGGATCCCCTCCTCCAGAGACGGTTGGTGAGAGAGAGGAGCAGAACACAGGCTAAACATAGTCATACAGTGTCGATGGGTTTTTAAAACACCAAAATCCATTGTTCAACTTTATAGATGTAGGACAGGACCGGGAGACTCGCGACCAGGTCCAGCGTTGGCTGACCGACGACCAGGCAGGTGCTGACAACTCAAACCCCCCACACCACAAGGGATGTGTGTGGGGGGGGACAGAGAGAGGAGAGCAGGGATTTTAAAGTTGTAAAGGGTTGAATAGATCGTTTAGAAAAAGCTTTGAAAGTTTGGAAAAAAATGTTTTCACAAAAGCGATTTTCTTTATTTCATTTTTTCTTACAAAGGTAAAAAATATATATATATTTGAAACAGGTTTTGAAAAACAAGTTTTGAAAGGTTGAAAAAGATTTTCACCTCATCTTGGTTTGGCAAGTTTGATGAGGAAGACAGGAGAGTACCTTGTCTGATAACATTCACGCAAATTCACCCTCTGTTGAGGGTGCTATGCCTAAAAGCGTCTACTAAATACTGTTATACTATCATACCTGTGGCAACTATATTTGTATTAGTTAGTTTTTTTCATGAGAGAGACTCAGTAAAACAAAAACCTTCACGAAAAACCTTCAGAATTTTCACTGAATACCGTCTGAAGGTTGTGATGTCATTGGACATGAATGCCTTTTATTCCCCTGTAATTCTATGATCTCTGCATGAAACCACATATCCCCTATTTCAATCAAATAATTCACTTTTCTCTTTCTTTCTTTTTTATATTTTTACAAGAGCCATCGTGTGGGTGCTCAAAAGATGGTCTTTTCTGCACTTTGTTCTGGTCGGTGGGCAGCAGCAATGTTTATTTGATTAAAAATCAGTGACTGCGACATGGAGAGAAGGGGAGGAACGCTGAACACCAAAGTGAAGTGTATCAGGACCCCTGGCCCCCACACGCTCTGCTCCTTTTTATGACGACGTGAGAAGGAACAGCTCAGGCTTAAAGGAGGGATCCATTTCCTGGTGATTTGAACCAGCCTGTGAGTTGTACAGTATTTATGATCATAACTTTCTGCCTCAGTCTGACAATTAACGTGAGTCCGGCGGGTTTATGGCCGGATTCAAACAGGGACTGAATTTAATAGGAATGACAGAGGAGAGAGAGCTCAAGACTAAGAATATACACATGTGAAATGCATGTGGGCGTGAGGCGAATGAGAGGTGAAATCATAAAAGTCCCCTTTTGGTATTGAGAAATGTGAATGTGGCCTCTGATGTGCTGGGAAACTCAGTCTGTTATTTGGTGAAGTCAGGAAAGCTGTTGGCAAAGAACAGTCGGGAGACTGGATGCAGATATTTCTAGATGTATTTAGGGTTTTTGGTTCACAACTTCTTGCATTTAATTCATCCCAAATATTCAGATTAGTCTCTCTTTCTCTCTCCAACTTGTAATCTCTCATGCTCAATTCCTGTCTTTTTTTCCACCAAGCTCTCTGTCCCTCCCCCCCTCTCTCTGACTCTCTGTCCCTCTCTCCCACGTCCCTCTCTACCACCTCCCTCTCCCCCTCTCTGTTTCTCTCCCACCTCCCCCTCTACAACCTCCCTCTCTACCACCTCCCTCTCCCACCTCCCTCTCCCCCTCTGTTTCTCTCCCACCTCCCTCTCTCCCACCTCCCTCTCTCCCACCTCCCTCCCCCCCTCTCTGTTTCTCTCCCACCTCCCTCTCTCGCACCTCCCTCCCCCCCTCTCTGTTTCTCTCCCACCTCCCTCTCTAACACCTCCCTCCCCCCCTCCCTCCAGGTGGTCCTGGTCCTCAGACAGGTCCGCCTGTCATCACCAGGCCCGCTGATCAGCAGCGTGTGGTGGGCGGCTCTTCACATTCAGGGCCCTAATGTGCTCGTCACTGTCCTGGCCGAGTCCCTGGTGACGGCCTGATTAGACGAGCTCATTAACAGGGCCAGGCAGGGCAGAGGACGAGCTGTCACACACACACACACACACACGTCTCTCCAGTCTGACCAGCCTGGTACTGGCCTGGCACATGGGTGAGTGTAGCTCAGTGGTTAGAGCATTTGATAGAGAGGTCACACGGTCACATCTCTCTCTCTGCATATATTGCTTGTTACTGAATGTAACCCTAACCCCCCCCCCCCCTCCCCTCATGCAAGTCCAAATCTCCCAGAATGCAGTTCAGTAGCTGCTGTGTTGACTGCTTGTGACAGTTGACATCACGACTGTGGGTCTGCTTCTACAACTTCTCTTCATATTTCATCTGATGTGTGTGTGTGTGTGGAGGAGGGTGTTGGTGCTGAAAACCCAAAGGTAATCTGAAGCACAAAGGCAATGTCATTATAGACAGGGTAGACATTATTCTAAAATGGCAAGCGTTGCTGCGCTGAGACAGAAGATAAGGGACAGGGAAAATGCGAAGGAGAGAGGAGAGAGTGAGCGCTTGAATTTGTCACAGACAGATAAAAACAGGCAGAAGCCTGGCTTGAGGATGAGGTTGTAGGGTTGTTGTTTTTCCCTCTTACCTCTCTCTCTTTCTCTCTCTCTCCCAGCCTCAGTCTCTTTTGAAGTTTATCTGACACACGATGAATGCAGCAATTTTATCTGAATAGACAAAGAAGCCATGACATGCAGCCTTGCTTCTGCGACTGACCTTGAAGGAGGAGAGGGAAAGTAGATGTCAACTCAGCCTCCACCGACCATCACCTATCCACATCTACTCAGGCTAACCCCCTGCTAGCATTGTTTTAGTTCTGATGACTAGCCAACCTGATTCTGCAGAGAGCATTATTACGTTCAACGCTGACACAGAATTTCACTGATGTTATTCATCTCCAAGTATTTGTGCTGCTGGTGGAGCTTAGCTGGAACAAAATCCTTCACATCTATGTCCTATGGATCAAGAAGTGTTACAATGCCACAAATGCCAATAGACTAAATCGGCAGACTATAGATGAATGTGCTAATAATTTTATTTTGATGCTGAAAACATACTTGCCAATGTTTTAGAGTTGAATATCAGTGTGAATATGTTAGTACCTGTATCCTTGCCCTTCGTTGTGACCCAACATGGTTTTGTCCCTGAGCTACACGCTAGCAACGACTCCTTAAACGGTATTGTGTTGAGGAGTGCTATTCAGAGCAGGCACTAGACACACAGGGCTTGTAGCTGGGTCGACAGTGGCAGAACTAAACAGTAGGATAGGAGAATAGGTTGAAAGACACTATCAAATCAATTATTCAGAAAACCCTGTTTACACAGAGTGATGGCTATTCATGTAGTGCAGATTAAGGAAGTGTTTCATGTAGTCTACTACTCAGCTGTTAATGCTGATTATACCAACAGGCCTTTCAAACATTTAACTCCTCCTATTATCTGGCTTATAGAAAAGTGAAATAAAAACACGTAATTTTTCTTCCGCTCTCCATGTGTATTAAATCGGCAGACGTCGCTTCTACGTAGCAGCTGGTCGTTGCTCTCAGGTGTAAGAGTGTTGAAACTAACGTGGTTTGGCAATCTCCGCGCCCAGGAATAGCCCTGGAGTTCTGCTAGAACGCAGGGACACCGTGCAGGTTACGCACGTCCCCCTGTTAGCCGCCGTAGTTGTGACAGTTCACCAACGCTACACTTAAATGGAGCACCGAGCGTACGAACAAATCACTGAACCTGCATGATGGGACTTAACCAGGTGTGAGTTTATTCCGACGCCCCAACTGTGAAAGAACACACCTCAAGTCTACCAACGATCGTTAAGCAAATAGCGTTCACCCAAAATAATCCCTTTTCTCTTTTTCTAGTCCTGACATGACTCATAACGTCCTTGGCAGATTTGGCGTGTGACTGAAGTGTTGCCAAGTCCATTTCCTGTCCCGGCAGGTTGTTATTGTCCTGAAACAGGTGTGATGGTGGAGGTAGGATCAGATCCAAAAACCGTTTCGATAATGTGAAGCTCTGGCAAGTCACATGGCAGTAGTTAGGCTATACATTTAGTCTTACAGGAACCGGTAATAGGCCTACAACTAAAATGAAATTATTCCAAAACAAGCTGGTAACGCTAGTATAAGCTAGTATAAGCTACACCAAGATAATGCACCCCTAGAACATCCAAGTGCAAGTTAGTACAAGCCAGTACAAGCTAGGCTATGCTAAAACAAGCTAGTAGCCTACAAGCTAGGCTATGCTAAAACAAGCTAGTAGCCTACAAGCTAGGCTATGCTAAAACAAGCTAGTAGCCTACAAGCTAGGCTAAGCTAAAACAAGCTAGTAGAGACTAAAAGCTAAAATACCAGCGTTTTAGGCGAGCAGGAATTAAATGTGACCTGAAAGTATAATTATAATGATAGTTAAATATTGTCTTTATGAGTGTATGGAAAACAGGAGTGTCAGGACTGGACACTCCCGGCAGCGGGTGGATTACACCGTCATCATAGTGTTAGCGCTGTAGACTAGCCGGCTGTGTTCACCCTCAGGAAGGGGAAACACGCCCAGCTAGCGTGAAGTACCAGCGCTTTCTACACACCGGGCCAGTTCTGTCACATGTCACTCTCTCTAAATCTGTCTGTCGCACATGCATTTTGTGTTAGTGTTTCTCTTTGAGTTTACCTGAGTCTTCCGAGAGGGTTTAGGTGACGATCTACGGCCACCTGTGAAACCTTCTGTGCTTGCCAAAAGGACTAAGATTCTAATTATATTTTGATTTGATGTATAATTCTATTGGTGCTAACGATATATCTTTGTATTCACTGGTACCACCTCAGGTTGACCTCCTTGAAAAAATTGGATGAAAAAACAAAACCCATAAACACACATTACAAACACAAGCTATAATTTCACCCTTTTAAACATGACGATTCATTTGACCGCTGGGTGTGAAGTCGTCCGTTGCCCTGGTGAGTGTTCTGGGCTGTTCTCTCGTCCCGGGGCGTCACCAGAGCCCCTGGCAGGTGTGAGCCCAAGGCCAGACACAGATCTTTTAATCTGCTGAAGTTAGAGGATGAAGACCCCAACATCTGGAAGTTTTACCGGGCTGTAATTGCAGACAGGGTTTAGCAGCAGCGCTGAGAGAGAAAGGTCCTTATTCAGTTCAGCCTGGAATCAGACAGATGCGATAACATTTAAGGGAGATGAAATTTGTGTTAATTTTAGATGACTGGCTTTTCCGAAGCAATTTGGATTTTGTTCTGTTTGTTGACGTTGCTTTTAATGTGACAACTGTGACATGCGTTTCCACAACAGATGGATTCATGTTTTTCTTTTCCCTTCGTTTTTTTCTTTCTCTCTCTCTCTCTCTCTCTCTCTCTCTCTCTCTCTCTCTCTCTCTCTCTCTCTCTCTCTCTCTCTCTCTCTTCTCTCTCTCTCTCTCTCTCTCTCTCTCTCGCCCTCCCTCTCTTGCCTCGCCCTCTCTCTCTTTCTCTCTTGCATCGCCCTCTCTCGCCTCGCCCTCTCTCTCTCGCCTCGTCCTCGCTCTCTCTCTTGCCTCGCCCTCTCTCTCGTTCCCCCTCTCTTGCACGGTTTCATCTAGACAGGTGCTTCCTGTCCAGGGTTTGACGTGAAATTAAACACACCAGATGTGAAGCGTCTCTGTGTGTGTGTGTGTGTGTTTCTGTGTATATGCATGCATGCGTGTGTGTGTGTCTTTGTGCTTGCAGGTTCCTTGTGTAAAGTAAGGCCAGGCTGTTTCGGGAGGAATGGAAGAGAAGAGAGAGAGCAGAAACAGAGCAAGGCCATGAAAGAGAAATATATCACCAAGGTGCAAGACCACACGTTTAAAACAAGTTCACTTTCACTGAACCTCTCGTTCTTTTCCTTCAAACACCAAAGAAAAACAAACACAGTGTCTGCCTTGTGACGGTGACCCTGTGTGTCTGACAGGAATCCTCATGTCTTTTGAAAACGAACTGAAGGGTTTAAGTATTATTTTTTGGGGGTTTGACTGTAGTGGATTGACAAATAAGCGAGCAGCAGTATTCGATGTGTTTATATAATTCAAGTTGAAGATCAAGACGTACATGCTGTCAGGCAAAGTTATATTCCACATGAGGTATTTTGTCTGATTAACTTTTTTTAGCTTTGAGCAGGTCATGAAATCAGGGAGAGACAGAGATGGAGAGAAAAGACAGAACGAAATATACTGTGTACACAGTATGTGTATATACTGTGTATGTATATACATACTGAGTATGTATACACAGTATGTATACTATACATACTGTGTATATACATACACAGTATGTGTATACATATACATACTGTGTATATACATACTGTGTATATACATACTGTTTATGTATATACACATACATACACAGTTTGAGAGAGACAGACACGAAAAGCAAAGAGAAAAGGGGAAAATAAAAGGTCATGTGTGATGGATGCTTTGTGTGTGTCTTGTCATTTTCAATTACTGAACTTTGCCTTTTAATGCATCGCTCAAATGCATTCCTCCTTCCCTGCTCTCACTGAGGAGAAGCAGACATGTGTGTCACACCAATACCTTCTGATGTTCAATCTGTAGTCAAAGCATCGCTTCTCCAAATGAGCTTCATTATCAAACCTCTACATAAGCAACATATGTCACATGCCACATGATACATGGGAAGTTCCATGTGTTATAAGTATGTGACGCAAACGCTCTCTCCCGCTCCCTATCTCTATTTCTCTATCTTTATCGCTCTATATCTATATCCATCTATCTCTATCTTTCTGTCTCTATCTCTATCTTTCTGTCTCTATCTATATATCTCTATTTATGTCTATTCCTCTATCTGTATTTATCTCCCTCCCTATCCCCTCCTCTCTCTCTCTCTCCCCCCCCCCTCTCTCTGTCACTAAGAGACAGGTGTTGGAGTTCCCAGGGTGACCACACTCTGACTGCCTCTTCACAAAACTTTATAAAGTGTCATATAGTACAGTTGTAAAACTCTAAACAGAGACACTGTCCAGACAACTGTGTTGGAGAAGAGAGAGTGAGAAGGAGAGAGAAAAGGAGAGGGAAGGAACATTTACCACAAACATACCAAAATCTCCAAAGTAACCATTTCCATCCATTTCTTTTCTTCGGAAATTGTATTAAAATCCCTGCCTTGGTAATACCTCTATTTTCTGCCCATGAAATCTCCTAAGTGTCCTGATAAAATGGAGGTGGTTTGTGGGGTCGTGTTGAGCTGTTTTACGAGGGCAGCAGCACTGATATATGGACGCCGGCGACTCCATTAAAAGCTAGACCTGTGCCATTTGAGAAAATGGAGGTCACTCATGCTAAGGTCACGTGACATCCATAAAACCAAACTTTTTCTTAATATCCGCTCATATATCACGTCCCCCGCACGTGAATCTTAAACAATGGGGCCGATTTGAGGGAGAGCGTTTGTCGAGGGGTGCCTGGGGGAGGGGGAGGCAGGAGGGGGGTTTCTGAGGAGCGTTCAGTATCTGATGTGCAAAGGAGCACGGCAAAACAATCAGAGACCTGGGTTTCTAATCTGAGGGAAGAAATGAACAGGTGTGCTGGATAGATGGGGAGGCCACCTCTCTACCTCCCTCTCTATCTCTCATATTCTATACCTCTCTCTACCTCTCTCTCGCTCTCTATCACTCATTCTCTACCTCTCTCTATCTCGCTCTCTATCACTCATATTCTCTACCTCTCTCTACCTCTCTCGCTCTCTATCTCTCATATTCTCTACCTCTCTCGCTCTCTATCTCTCATATTCTCTACCTCTCTCTACCTCTCTCTTGCTCTCTATCTCTCATATTCTCTACCTCTCTCTACCTCTCTCTCGCTCTCTATCTCTCATATTCTCTACCTCTCTCTCACTCTCTATCTCTCATATTCTCTACCTCTCTCTATCTCCCTCTCTCTATCTCTCATGTTCTATACCTCTCTCTCTACCTCTCTCTATCTCCCTCTCTATCTCCCTCTCTATCTCTCATATTCTCTACCTCTCTCTACCTCTCTCTCTATCTCCCTCTACCCCTCTCTATCTCCCTCTCTATCTCTCATATTCTCTACCTCTCTCTGTCTCTCTACCACTCTATCTCCCTCTCTATCTCCCTCTACCCCTCTCTATCTCCCTCTACCCCTCTCTATCTCCCTCTACCCCTCTCTATCTCCCTCTCTTTCTCCCTCTCTCTATCTCCTATTCTCTACCTCTATCTCCCTCTCTCTTTATCTCCTATTCTCTCTTTCTCTATCTCTCCTGTGTCTTCAAGATACAGTATGAATATGCACTCTTTCTTTCTCTCGTCTTCCCTCTCTCTGTTTCCTAAAGACAGTGAGTTTGTCCTGTGCCGCGGTGGAGGCTCCCTGGGGCAGTGTTTCCAAGGTTCATTTGTTTGAGGTGGTTCTAATCTGGAACCGTAGAGGAGCTGAGCTGCGCTCTCCTCAATCACTCCCATAGAAGGAGAGGGGGGGAGGGAGGGAGGGGGAGAGGGAGGGAGGGAGGGGGAGAGGGGGCCTGATGGCGTGATTAGTTATCTGTCCTATCTTGGATGGTGTGCCTTACCTACAGACTTTATTTTCTCTCTCTCTCTCTCTCTCTCTCTCTCTCTCTCTCTCTCTCTCTCTCTCTCTCTCTCTCTCTCTCTCTCTCTCTCTCTCTCTCTCTCTCTCTCTCTCGGTGGAAGCAGTTCTTAAGGACCCCCTTCTCTCTCCCTCTCTCCGACACACACTACTTTCATCTCTCCTCCGTGCACACACACTCTCGGCGCTCCCTCTCTCCGCTGCGTGCGTCCTGAGTGCAGCCCTCAGTCGTCCGTCCGTCTGTCAGACGCTTGGTGAGGCCTTTGTGTCTGCGGACAAATGAGGGTGACCTTTTACAGTAGAACAGACTCCTACAGAGTGCCCTGAAACGAACGCTTAAATTAAGAACAGGGGGCAAAAAGAGGAAGGGGGTGGTGATGGAGGGAGAGAAGGTCTTTTCACATGGAGAGAGGGAGAGAGAGAGAGAAGACAGAGAGAGAGGTGTTGTCGAACTGCTGTAGTGGAGAGGAAGTGGGGGGGGGAGAGAGAGGGAGAGAGAGATGAAAAAGTAGTTCTGAGGCAAAAGCTAATTATAGAACACAACGTTGTGTCCGGCCTGGTCCATGATAACCTCCTCTACTGAGCTGCTGAGCTGGAGGTATTGATGAACAGCGTGGAACAGTCAGGAAAGAAACTCTTGAACGCACCCTGGACCCACACATGTGGCCTATGAATTATAAATGCGATTGACAGTGGTGGCCGTAACAAAAGATAGACCGTTATTGCACATAAAGGTCTGCTTGATTTTGATGATCCTTTTTCATTTTTTTTGGGGGGGGGGGGGTTCACAAAGGGTTGGAAATGGTTGGTGAATATTCTAAAAGGTCACATGGATGAAATGATGTTGGTAGAAGGCTTTGATTCCCACTAATAGACACTTCAAACAGGCCGGACGATGGGCCTAACACCACTGGTAAAGGACATGTGGACAGCAAACACACACACACACACACACACACAGGGGTGTATTTCAGGATGAGAGTAATTTTAAGGGGGGATGATTTCACACACACTCCTGTGTTTTTCCATGGTATTGGGTAGGTTTAGATTTTAGGCCTTATTTTTTACTACACACACGCACACACACACACAATCAGTGTGTAGATTCAGTCAGTGTGTGTGTACCCTTTGTCTGCTTTGGCCTTATCCAGTGCAAGGGATTGTGGGTAATGAGACAGTCTGGGTTATAGGTTGAGTTTAATATCTGAAAATTAATTTACCCTGTCACTCTCCATCAAAGTACACACACACACACACATGCATACATGCACACCCCCCCCCCCCCCCCCACCCCTTGCAGTATAAATCTTCCTTAGGGCCCAACCCCCTTCTTTATCATAGCTCCCTTTCATCCACTGGCCACGGACACACACGCGCACATTTTAACTGCCACAAAAATGAGACACCCCCAGCCCGCCTCATTTTCCCTCTGTGTTAATTACAAAGAATGGGCCAAGGTAGGTCAGGTCACACCAAACAAATCAATAACTCTCAAAGAAATATTCAAATGTGACCTAGAAACACACACATTTTACCATTGATTTTTGACGGCGGGCGATTTTATGTTTGAGAGATTTTTTATTTATTTATTTTCATGCCAAAAGCACATACATATATTTACTCTGAAGATCAAGAATTAAGAGAAAGAAGCGAGAGAAAATTAATATTGAATTTGTAGGTAAGCGTGTGTGAGTGTGTGATCCAATATTCATCTAAATCTCTCACTTCGAAACTGGCCATTGTCTCAAGCTAACACCAGATCCAGAGATCATAACACCTGCATGATGGTGGGTCTGGGCTCCCAGTGACTAAACTCAACACTGCCAGGCCAGCTAGACAAGATGCACTGATCAATACTTTGGAGGCTGTGAACTTAATATATGATTAGTTTGTGTGACTGTGTGTGCGTGTGTGTGTGTACATGTGAGAGAGTGAAAGCAAGCTTGTGAATGTTATTTGCCTGTGTGTGTGTGCTGTATGTGTGTGTGTGCTGTATGTGTGTGTGTGCTGTATGTGTGTGTGCTGTATGTGTGTGTGCTGTATGTGTGTGTGTGCTGTATGTGTGTGTGCTGTATGTGTGTGTGTGCTGTATGTGTGTGTGCTGTATGCATGTGTGTATTGGGGGGGGGTCATAATCTTAGATTAAATTTGGTGGATGATTTTTATCCTTCCAGGAGGTCTCTAAATGGTTGGGGATACAAGGTGACCCTTTCTGGACACACACACACACATTATTCCTTTCACACACACACACACACACACACATATTCACAAAGGTGTGGGGGTCCTCCTATAGGGATTATATTAATGCTGATACAACCATGCTGGCTGCAGAAAGCTGAGCTCTCCAGTTGGGCGGGAGGATAACTGGAACATCCTTGCTGAGAGGATAGAAGCATACCTGAAGAAAATCTACCTCTCTATTCTCTCTCTCTATTTGTATTTGTATCCAAGCCGTTGTGTAACTGGACTCCACTATAATGTCTCAGTGTGGACCTCAGTGAGGAGTGTGTGTGTGTGTGTATATGTGTGTGTATGAAGGTTGGGTGGGTACTGGCTACTGAGGAGTGTGGAGTAAAAACAGCCTCCAAATTATTTGAAAGGTCCATTTGACCTTGCGTTCAACTCTTTCAACTTGTCCTGTCTTTTGAAAGAGGGACAGCAAAATAGAGAGGAGAGTTGAGCGATAGAGAGGGGTAAAAAAAAAGAGAAAGAGAGAGAAAGAGAAAGCAATCATCGTCCATGTGACAGAATGTGTAGTTTTATGATATTCAAAGAGAGAGGAAGAGATGGATGAAGAGAGAGGAAGAGAGAAGAAGAGAGAGAGGAAGAGATGGAGGAAGAGAGATAGGTAGAGAGATAGGCAGGTGTCGTGGGGGGGCACCCTCGGTTCTAACTCCTCTTTACCTTCATCCTCCGTGCGAGGGCGTCTCAGATGGATAAGGTGATTACTGTCTGCCGCTTCATTGTTCTCAGCCCAGACCTGAGACAAGGAAGGACCCAAATGGGATTTTCTCATTCAAATCTTCCCTCTCTCTTTTCTCCTCTCCTCCTCTCCTAAACCTCGGCTAAGTTGGACGCACTGATCAGATTTGGCCTGTGGAAATGAGATTTCCACCGACTCAGTTCATCTCACAACGCGAGGGCTGACCTTTGCTTTAGCTCAGGCTGTCTCCCTCTCTTTCAAAGACGCACACACACGTATTCACGTAGTATTCACAAATACACGCACACTCACACTCACACACAGACTGTGTGAGCAGACACACACAGACTGTGTGTGTACTGTGGACATTAATTCAGTTCTTGTCTTTTATACCTTCCAGGTTTATGTGAGCCTCCCTCTTCCCCTCTCTCTCTCCCCCCTCTCTCTCTCTCTCTCCCCCCCTCCCCCCTCTCTCTCTCTCTCCCCCCCCTCTCTCTCCTCCCCCTCTCTCTCTCTCTCCCCCCTCTCTCTCTCTCTCTCTCTCCCCCCCTCTCTCTCTCCTCCCCCTCTCTCTCTCCCCCCCTCTCTCTCTCTCCCCCCCTCTCTTTCTCCTCCCCCTCTCTCTCTCCCCCCTCCCCCCTCTCCCTCTCTCTCTCTCCTCCCCCTCTCTCTCTCCCCCCTCCCCCCTCTCCCTCTCTCTCTCTCCTCCCCCTCTCTCTCTCCCCCCTCCCCCCCTCTCCCTCGTTCCTGTGTTAGTCAGATTGCATTCTCCTCTGCCCTGTCATCTCTTCTCCTCTGACTCCACAAGGCTGTGTGTGTGTGTGGCTGTGTGTGTGTGTGGCTGTGTGTGTGTGTGGCTGTGTGTGTGGCTGTGTGTGTGGCTGTGTGTGTGTGTGGCTGTGTGTGTGGCTGTGTGTGTGGCTGTGTGTGTGTGTGGCTGTGTGTGTGTGTGTGTGGCTGTGTGTGTGGCTGTGTGTGTGTGTGTGGCTGTGTGTGTGTGTGGCTGTGTGTGTGGCTGTGTGTGTGTGTGTGTGGCTGTGTGTGTGTGTGGCTGTGTGTGTGGCTGTGTGGCTGTGTGTGTGTGTGGCTGTGTGTGTGGCTGTGTGTGTGTGTGGCTGTGTGTGTGTGTGGCTGTGTGTGTGTCACCATGGAGAGTGACTCACAGGCCCCAGGGACAGATACACACAACTGTTTCATTCAGGACCATAATCAGAGCCCCTTCCCCCATACATACACACACACACATGAACACACGCAGACACACACGTGAACATACACACACCTAAGTCAGAGAGGTAATAGCCCTCAATGATTAGGTTTACAGATGAGGGATCATTTTTGTCCATTTTCTGAAAAACGGTGATTGCTCCCAGAATTCATTAGGAAATGCAGAGGTCAAATGATTCTGAGGTAGCATTCCCTTTTTAAACCACCACACTTGGCACAACTGCAGCAAACACAACTGGGTTTCTGTTCCAAGGATAGGTCTGTATGTGTTTGAAAATGAGTTAGAAAAATACTTTTAATATAAATAAGGTTTTAGAAAAAAAAAGGGGGTTATATTGCAGCTTTTCGCTTTTCCGTGGCATATTATCGATAAAAAAATGTGTGTACATTCCTGGTGTCCAGGTAAAATATTCATGTATGTTCCCACACCTCTGATTGAATCTGTCTGGTTGGATGTACCACATGGCCATGTAGAGGAGAGACGAGGGAAGGAGGATTGTGAGTGGAAGAGAGGAATAGTTTGGGCATGCCTTGCCCTATCTCCACAGGAAGCTACCCCACTAACACCATGAAGGATCCCGAGGATGATTGCATTGGACAGGACCCTGCATACTGAATGCTGGGGTCCAGCTCAGACGCTACACCTGTCATCTTTACAATCTGCACTTCTCTCTTCAAAAGCACCCAGCTACATGTTTATCTGCTCCTGTTATCTGCCAATAATTACAAATCATTAAAGTAGTCCCAGTTATTTTATTTCTCATAGTGTTTATTATTCAAACAATTTTCAGGGAGTAAATCAATTTCATTCTTAACCCGTGTTATCTTCGGGTCATTCTGACCCATCAGTCATTGTGACCCACCATCGTATTGCGACAACTTTACCGCATACAAAAACAAAGTGAAGCATTTTCTTTTAACCGTTGGGCTGTCTCAGACCCCCCACATTGCGAAGGTTAAAAGAAAATTATTTTTATGTGTTTTTGTATTGGGTAAAATTGGGTAAACACAACGATGGTTCGTTATGAACCTTTGGGTCATGTGACCCGAAGGCAGCACAAGGGTTAAAAAATACAAAATCTAAATTCTCCAGATGAACCAAAATAATATGCTAAATATTTTGAGATATGTACTGTATATATTTTTATTTTATTTTAATATGTATTTTGAAACATTTCTTGTTATATATACTTCATTTCTACATATCCATATTTTATAAATCGATCATCACTGATGTTCTCCTCTCAACCCTGATGGGGCAGAAACAAACACCTGCCCATGCTGGGGTGTCGAGCAGGGCATGTCTGTGTGATACGGGCCAGATTTCAAAGCTTTGAAAGGCCGGTGGAAGCTTCTGCATGTGAATTATTAACAAGGAGGAGATGGAGAGAGTCCTCTTTAGACTCCTGAAGAGGAGGAGACAGAGAGAGTCCTCTTTAGACTCCTGAAGAGGAGGAGACAGAGAGAGTCCTCTTTAGACTCCTGAAGAGGAGGAGACAGAGAGAGTCCTATTTAGACTCCTGAAGAGGAGGAGACAGAGAGAGTCCTATTTAGACTCCTGAAGAGGAGGAGACAGAGAGAGTCCTCTTTAGACTCCTGAAGAGGAGGAGACAGAGAGAGTCCTCTTTAGACTCCTGAAGAGGAGGAGACAGAGAGAGTCCTCTTTAGACTCCTGAAGAGCAGGAGACAGGAGACAGAGAGAGTCCTCTTTAAACTCCCGAAGAGGAGGAGACAGGAGACAGAGAGAGTCCTCTTTAGACTCCTGAAGAGGAGGAGACAGGAGACAGAGAGAGTCCTCTTTAGACTCCTGAAGAGGAGGAGACAGAGAGAGTCCTCTTTAGACTCCCGAAGAGGAGGAGACAGAGAGAGTCCTCTTTAGACTCCTGAAGAGGAGGAGACAGAGAGAGTCCTCTTTAGACTCCTGAAGAGCAGGAGACAGAGAGAGTCCTCTTTAGACTCCTGAAGAGGAGGAGACAGAGAGAGTCCTCTTTAGACTCCTGAAGAGCAGGAGAGGATGCGGGGCTCGGAACCTCGTGTGAGAGCCGGAAGTCAGAAATCCATTCTGCCTGACCTTTCGCTGTGCGGCGCCGGGTCTGACGTGCACCGGGAGAGGAGACTAAGTACCTGTACAGCACGGAGGGATGCCTGAAGAGAAAAGTTCAGATTTTACCTTTCAAAAGGTGGACAGAGGTGGTGTCTGAAGAGAGTTTGATTACATACGTAGGACATTTGTGGAACAAAAAGCAACACACACACACGCATACACACACTTTCAAAGCACTCTCACCAAACCTTTTAGAAGATATTTTATTTATTTTGGTATACACACGTTTACACAAACCTTGTCACAAAAAAGTTTATTAAACTCAATGCATGTCGTGAAAGGTTCACATTTCTCACAAATACTTAAAATAGATGACAGTTTAAGAGAAAATTATGTTCAAACACAACTAATAATCTACCCAAATGTGTAAATTTCCCATAATATGCACAGTAATTCCACTTGGCAACCCATCACATTTTCTAGCAGTTGTAGTATATTATTGCGATATTTTCTTGCATCTATTGAAGCAGTGTGGTGGAGAAAGACTATGGGGAAATAGACATTTCACATTTCAAACACAGCAATGTCACTTGTGCCGGCGTCCATTACGTGATACCCAGGGAGCAATGCCTAGCATGCTGAGAATGAAGGCAGAAAATGGCTGCCTGCTAGGAGAAAGGAAATGGCCAGCATATTATTACACCTCCCCCTAGGGGGAATTGGCCTGAATATATATGCAACATTATAAAACATGGTTATTATCTGGGTGCTGGGTAACAGCTACTCTCTCTCCTCACACACACACACACACACACACACACACACACACACACACACATTATAAAAGCTGGTTGTTATCTGTGCTGTGTAACAGCTACTCTCTCTCCACACACACACACACACACACATTATAAAAGCTGGTTGTTATCTGTGCTGTGTAACAGACTGTGCAGAGGTTTTTACTGCTTCTGTTGCTCTATCTCTTATTCTGGATGTAGAGCTGCAGACATGCATTTCTGTAACTGTCAATCCAGAGATCTCAGTGCAACTTACAGGCTGGGCTATACTGGGCTGGGTAAATCTAGTGTTATGATTCAGATTCATTTAGAATGGTATAGATGCATGAACATAATGACTTGTACAGTTCGGTGCAGACAGATGTGTGAGTGTGACCTGAATGCAGGTAATAGAAGGTCCATCCTCACTTAGTTACACTCATCACACTTCTCCCTCCTACCCACCTCTCTCTCCCTCCTCCATCTCTCTCTCCCTCCTCCACCTCTCTCTCCCTCCTCCATCTCTCTCTCCCTCCTCCATCTCTCTCCCTCCTCCATCTCTCTCTCCCTCCTCCATCTCTCTCTCCCTCTTACCCACCTCTCTCTCCCTCCTCCA
This sequence comes from Osmerus eperlanus, assembly GCF_963692335.1. Taxonomy (NCBI): domain Eukaryota; kingdom Metazoa; phylum Chordata; class Actinopteri; order Osmeriformes; family Osmeridae; genus Osmerus; species Osmerus eperlanus. The sequence continues at coordinate 15,816,549 of NC_085032.1, read as the reverse complement.
TCTCTCTCTCCCTCCTCCATCTCTCTCTCTCCTTCCTCCATCTCTCTCTCCCTCCTCCACCTCTCTCTCCCTCCTCCATCTCTCTCTCCCTCCTCCACCTCTCTCTCCTTCCTCCATCTCTCTCTCCCTCCTCCACCTCTCTCTCTCCTTCCTCCATCTCTCTCCCTCCTCCACCTCTCTCTCTCCTTCCTCCATCTCTCTCTCCCTCCTCCATCTCTCTCTCTCCTTCCTCCATCTCTCTCTCCCTCCTCCATCTCTCTCTCCCTCCTCCATCTCTCTCTCCCTCCTCCATCTCTCTCTCCCTCCTCCATCTCTCTCTCTCCTTCCTCCATCTCTCTATCCCTCCTCCATCTCTCTCTCCCTCCTCCATCTCTCTCTCCCTCCTCCATCTCTCCCTCTCCTTCCTCCATCTCTCTCTCCCTCCTCCATCTCTCTCTCCCTCCTCCATCTCTCTCTCTCCCTCCTCCATCTCTCTCTCCCTCCTCCATCTCTCTCTCCCTCCTCCATCTCTCTCTCTCCTTCCTCCATCTCTCTATCCCTCCTCCATCTCTCTCTCCCTCCTCCATCTCTCTCTCCCTCCTCCATCTCTCTCTCTCCTTCCTCCATCTCTCTATCCCTCCTCCATCTCTCTCTCCCTCCTCCATCTCTCTCTCCCTCCCTCCTCCCTTTCTCTCCCTCCTCCTCTCTCTCCCTCCTCCATCTAAATAAAAATCTCTCTCCCTCCCTCTTCCATCTCTCCCTCTCCCTCCTCCATCTCTCTCTCTCTCCCCTCTCTTTCTCTCCCTCCTCCATCTCCCTCCTCCATCTCTCTCCCTCTCTCTCTTTCCCCTCCCCCCTCTCTGTCTCTCTTTCCTCTCTCTTTGTCTCTCTTTCCCTTTCTCCCTCTCTCCCCCCCCCCCCTCTCTCTCTCTCACCATCCATCCCTCCTTTCCAAGTCTAATTCCCTTTTTTATTCATGAGACTGACCCTGCTGGATTGGTCAGGTGGGGTGTTAGTGTGTGTGTGTGTGTGTGTCAGAGGTGCAGGGAGTGGCAGACAGTAAATGGGAATATGAATCTTAAGCGGGACTGCTGCTGGTGCTGAAATGGCTTTTTGGAGCAGCAGTGATTTTCCAAGAGGGATGTTGATGAAGGCCGGGATTGCTGGAGCGAGAGCTGTCTGTGCGTGTGTGTTTGTGTGTGTGCCTGTGTTTGTGTGTGCCCGTGTGTGTGCCCGTGTGTTCATGTGTGTGTGTTTATGTTTGTGTGTGTTGCGTGTCATTCTTCTTCTGTCATTCTGTCTTTTTTCATCTGATTTATTTACTTTTTTTTATTTAAATCTTCCCAAAAATATTAGTAACATAAGTATGTCTAGTCATAAATGTAGACATTTGCAGTGTTTTTATTTATTTTTTATTTTTTTTACCTTTCACCAGTAAACACATGGTCAAATACCTGGTCATGAACATAGACTGAGCAGCACCCCTCAAAATACCCAAATATGGTTTCTGAGGTGACGCATCTCTGGGGAGAGACGCCATTTTGATTAGTCGGCGGCAGGCAAGATGAATCAGCAATAATCTGTTAGTTGGCATGTGGAGGGGCGTGGCCTCAGCCCAGGATCAGCGTCAGGCTTGGGGTCAGAGGGCAGTTGTCACTCCTGACGACTGGGGCCAAACAACATGGCCACCGGTTCAGCGCTCAGCTCACAGACTGAAGGTCCGTTAGAGAGAAGATTTGAAAGTGGATCTTATGTAACAAGTATTTGACTTTCTGCTCCTGCTCATCTGTACTGTGTCCCGGCATCCTAAAACCCTAATTCCTGTTCGATACGAACTCACTAAAATAAACAAAGAAATCCTATGTTGACTATCATTTGTACAAATAATATAATCGACAGAAAATTACCATGAATGAACCTTTCTGAAGCCTGTATGTCACCCATACATTTTCATCCTACGTTAAGTAACATTCTTACAAACGAGAGATGATAAATTAAAAGGAACTTAAGAGAGTGTGATGTGATGTGAGGGTGACAGGTCTGGGTGTCTAGTCACCTCAGGGTGACAGGTGTGGGGGTCTAGTCACCTCAGGGTGACAGGTGTGGGGGTCTAGTCACCTCAGGGTGACAGGTGTGGGGGGTCTAGTCACCTCAGGGTGACAGGTGTGGGGGGTCTAGTCACCTCAGGGTGACAGGTGTGGGGGGTCTAGTCACCTCAGGGTGACAGGTGTGGGGGTCTAGTCACCTCAGGGTGACAGGTGTGGGAGTCTAGTCACCTAAGGGTGACAGGTGTGGGGGTCTAGTCACCTCAGGGTGACAGGTGTGGGGGTCTAGTCACCTCAGGGTGACAGGTGTGGGGGTCTAGTCACCTCAGGGTGACAGGTGTGGGGGTCTAGTCACCTAAGGGTGACAGGTGTGGGGGTCTAGTCACCTCAGGGTGCTTCTCCTCAGGTGGGATGAGAGTCTGGAGGGGTCTGGCAGCCAGGATCACTGAGTAATCAAACCTGACAGACCTATCAAAATGTTACAAACACTGCTGACATGGAGATAATGCGTATGTGCGTATAGATGTGTGTGTGTTTGTGCAAATTGGTGTGTAAAGTATAAATAACCCGTATAAGCGTGTGTGAAGAGAGCGTGTGTGTGTAGTCACTTGTGTTGTGTGTGTGTGTGTGTGTGTGTGTGTGAGCTTGAGTGTGTGAGTGTGTGTGTGCCCCTGTCTGTCTAAGTCCATCACAGCTCTTCATCACATTTCCATGAGTTGACATCTCCAGCAGCCTGTGATACCTTAAATCTGATAAAACAGAGAAATCTGATCTTGGATCTGTCTGATGAATATGATAAGACTGGGCCCTGGGACTCACTGATCCAGGATCAGGAGGATGGGGAGCAGGGGGAGAGATAGGGGAGGAGAGGAGGTGGAGGATGGGGTGTGTGGGGGGGGGGGTGTTAGCCAAAGCTGCCCAGGAGAGGTGCTCCCAGGCTGGGTTAGGGTGACAGAGACGACTGGGTGACGAGTCAAAGCCCCAGCCAAAGCCTCGCCTGTCTGTCTGTCAGTGGGAGAGATCCATACGCTGTAACACACACACACACACACACACACACACACATGTACCGGGGATCTGTGGATTGGAGGGTGTGGTTGAGGTGGTGATACGGCTGTGCTTTGATACCCTCGGGGAGATTACAGGGCAAGAGACAGAGATGGAAACACACCTGAAACACAGGGTATCTCTGTCTCACCTGCCTTAGGAACATACACACATACACACACACATGAAAAAGCACACAAGCGTACATACGGAACCCCCCCCCACCTCAATCACTGTTATACTCACGCTCACACACACACTCCTATACGTACACAATTCTCACACACACACACACTCACGGCAGCCTCTTTACTGGCTACTGTGTGACACAAGGTCTTGGCCTCCGTTGGGCTCCTAATTTGTTTCCCACCCCTCTCATGTCTTTGCTCAAGCAACTACTGGGTGTCGTGTTTCCCTCCAGAAGGTCTATTGATTTAACTCTTGCCACAATCTATAACACTATTGTCTTGCCCTAAGTGTCTCATCTGTACAATTCACCTACTGGAGTCTATGCATCAAAACCAAGCCTGCCTAAAGAGATCGGTATTCTCCTCTAACCTACTGCTGTCCTCAGCCCATTATTATACTCACTGTATTTTTATACTCTTGGAATAAGGATATTTAACAATATTTAAGATAAAATAATAATATAAATATTGATAATAGTCTGAGTAATTGCATCGTTACTGATTTTGGATTTGGTGTAGTCGTAGCTTGGTTCATATTTATTTCTGCAGTATCAGTTGGTAAATACGTTTACATACGTATATAAATGCATTTATAAGGTACACTTTCTAATACTGTGCGTATATTAATTTAGTCATCTGTTTTTTTAGCAGGATATTTGCAGGGTATTTTTGACACCTTCTGGAATGCGACGTGCTGTTTATGAAACAAGTGACAGTAAGCCAGATTGAGAGAGAAGGAGAAGAGATGAAACCAAACTGCGATAGGTAGCCCATCGCTTATCTCCTCCTTGTAATCCCATGAGATGTGACTCACTAGCGCAGGAAACAAGTCACATCTGAATGTGAATCATGCTGTTGCCAACTAGGGTGCTTCTGCCTCTGAAATGTGTTAAGTTTCATGTTGCGGTAATATCTCTGGTTTAGTCTGAGCCAGAAAATTCATAGGTTTTATTCAATTCATAGGCAGCACACTTCTTGACTCAAGTTTGGCCTCTACAATGTCAGCGAACATTTCTATCCAGCATTTGGCCTCAACTTTCTGTCCAACATTTTACCTTGTCATTAAGTGAGTCTCTGACAGTGTGTCTGTGCCCGGCTGGCCTTCTCCTCCATTGTAGGAGTGTGAGATAGACTTGCAGAGATATGTTTGTCTCATTTTCCATCTCTTGTCATCTCTGGAATGAAAACTCGTCTGGTCGTCACGGTGAGAGGCACAGTCACCTCGGAGACGTGGAACTTTCATTTGCACAACGACCTTGTTCTTCTTCCTGTTTTATGTCATGTGACACAGCAGGAGGTGACAGTGATTAGCAGGATATGTGGCTGGATGGCATTAAGTAGAAATATAATAAGAGGTGTTTCATTAGGAGTTTTAATGAACACACCTCAGTGGTAACTGTTACGTATGTGGTGTAATGCCCTTTATGTGAAATATACTGAGCTGGAATGTGAAATGATGAGATACTCAGAGATGAACTATAGTTTTGGACAAATACTGTATAAAACACGCACACACACACAACATATATCATTTCAATACTATATTAATTAACAATATCAATATTTATAAACAGTATTAGTGCTGAAAAAACGAATGAGGAATCATGAATAAAAACATGATTCCACTGCCTCTCTGCCCTGCCTCTCTGCCCTGCCTCTCTGCCCTGACTCTCTGCCCTGACTCTCTGCCCTGACTCTCTGCCTCTTCATGATTCCCCTGCCTCTCTGCCCTGCCTCTCTGCCTCTTCATGATTCCCCTGCCTCTCTGCCCTGACTCTCTGCCTCTTTACCTCTTCTCCTCAGCTGCTGTTGACAGAGTAGAGACTGGTGTCATACACTGAAGGTGTTATGAAATGACCTTTCATACACACACACACACACACACACGTATAATGTATCATTCAGCATAATTTGCCATATAGATACAACAATCAACCCAGAGGGAAGGGAGATGGGCCTTCCAGGTTATTATAATGCGTGACAATCTAGGGGAGCAATTTGGAACGGTCACAGACTGTGGTAATGGTCTGCGTACACACACACACACATGTGCACACACACACACACATGTGCACACACACAATAAAGGCAATATTTATGGGTGAGGCTATTTGATGGGGACGAATTGGGCGGAAGGTGTGTGAATATTTTACTGTAGAAAAAAACAGGGGCGACATCATCCACAAGACAAACAACGATATGGAGCCATCCATGCAGAACCTCTCATGCTAAACACACAGCTTGTGTCTCATCTCCTCAAACACCTGCGCGTGGATTACCACAACTTCACCAGTGTTCGCAAACGGCACCGCCACCGTCAGCGCCACCATCAGCGCCACCTTCAGCGCCACCTTCAGCGCCACCAGCTTCCTGATAAAGGATGTTTCTCCTCCTCTAACAGGAGGGTGGAGCTCACCTCCACCTCTGCACCACCCATGTCTGCCCCGAGCAGACAGCCTTCCAGAACGTGTTGGCATGGCGATCTCCAGCCTCTCTGTGTGGGTGAAGTGAGACTGGAGATCAGCAGAGAGGAAGACATTCAGAAGCAGCTCTTCTACCAGCTCCCCACATGAATATTTAACACGTTTGTTGATTTATTTACTCGAATCAGTTTTATTCGAAAGAATATTTCTTGAAATGTCAAGGCTAATTTTCTGGCAGGGAGCGAAGAGGAGGGGTCCATGTAACAACATGTAATGTTGTGTGTGTGTGTGTGCGTGTGTTTGAGTATGTTTGAGTGTGAGTGTGTGTGTGTGTGTGTTTGAGTATGTTTGAATGTGAGTGTGAGTGTGTGTGTGTGTGTCTTTTGTGGGGATGGTGGATAGACCACAAGCAGAAAATAACAGACAGCAAAATGTCTAGATGATAGAAATATGGATACTTTTTTCATTTGCCTTCCAGAGCCAACATCTTCCAGTCAGAGGAAAAAGACCCACAAGTGTCTCAGATTATCTTTTAATTGATAATCTTTATTTTATTTGGCACAATCATAAAAACTGTAAGTACAGCACTTTACGACATTTACTTAGTCAGCCATTTTTTAACAACATTCAATGAACTGCTATTCTGGAATCCTCATATCTTCAAAACGCTACACTTCACAAAAGGCAAAAGGTGTCTCATGCAAACAAAAGTAGTTAATGTAAAACAATTTGTTTACAGCTTTTTTCTCCTGCCAAAAACAATGCAGCGAGCTGTACCTAGACACAGGAACAAGCAGACAGATCACAGAACATCTAGTTTTGTTCTGCGCCTCCTTCTAGCTTTCCCGTCCAATTTGATCATTTTTCTCCTTTTTTGTTTCTTTACTTATTTCTTTATTCATTTTTGGAAAATACTTTCCCCCCCCCGTTCAAAGCTAATGTCAGCGTACGGTCCTCCTCTGTTCTTCATGTCATCTAACAACAACACACACCTCTTCATCCTGTTGTTCCTGCTCCTCTGCTAGGCTGGGGGAGATCTCGGCAGTGTTGAAGACAGACGTGTTTGTTCTGTGTGACACTCCCATGATTTCATAACTCATTTGATCTAAAGCCAGATAGGGCTTTTAAATTCAGACATGCACCTACACACACACACGTACACACACACTCTTCTCGCCATTTATGTTTTGAGTATTTGTGTATGTAGTCCACACACACACACACATCAAAAGACTGACTATATCCTCCATCACAGAGGCAGTTTTCTGATCCTGGATTGCTGGTCTATCTCCATGAGAACAGCCACCACACTTTAATGACAGCACTTGCGTGGACGAAGAAACAGAGAGTTCAAAGGAAACTCATGTGAACACAACAACAAACCAGCTACGGACACGCTAACATGCAGAGAGAGGAATCTCTTCATGACTGGGTGTCACAACCCAGGCATTGTCACGTTTAATGACATGCTTAAAGTACAGATTCTTGCTAAGATAACTGTTAGCACCACGCGAGTGTGTGTGTGTGATGGCACGATAATTCAAATAATTTCATGTGCTCATTAATCATTCAAACAACATTATGAGAGACTTATCTGAGGACGTCATGTGTCAGAGACAGCACATCATGCTAAGCTGCATGTTAAACAAAAGAATGTGTCCATGTTGAAGCAGACAGTCTAAATAGAGGACTTACACGTAGAAGGTGAAGCTACAGCAGCAGTCACTGTCTCTTTTTCTCCCTCTCTCTCACAGTCACACACAGATGCATAAAAGTGCACACATGCAAACACACAGGCACACACGAACACAGACACGCATACCAATTTAGCACACAAGCCTACAACACACAAAACAATGTGGCTTGGTAGATGGTATCATATTCACGCGCCACAGGGAACCGGCTGGGGTCATAAATCTAAATCTAACATGTGAGAAAATCTCCACATGAATATCTCGGCTTGGACAGAGACAGAGAGAGAGAGAGGGAGAGGGAGGAAGAGAGCGAGAGGGAGAGGGGGGAGGAAGAGAGAGAGGGAGGAAGAGAGAGTGTGAGAGTAAGAGCCAAGGGAGTGGTAAAGAAAAGGGGAGAGGGAGAAGGGAGGATGAGAGAGAGGGAGGGAGTGCACACAGACATTTTAAAATGAGGGAAAGAGAGAGAGGTAAAAGAAAGGGAGAAAGAAGAAAAGAGAGAGACAGATACAGTGAGAGATAAAGACAGAGGTGGAGGGAGGGAGAGAGAGAGGGGGATAGAGGGGGAGAGAGAGAAAGAGGGGGAGAGAGTGAGAGAGGGGAGAGAGGGGGAGAGAGTGAGATAGGGGGAGAGAGTGAGAGAGGGGCAGAGAGGCAGAGAGTGAGAGAGGGGGAGAGAGGGGGAGAGTGAGAGAGGGGGAGAGAGGCAGAGAGTGAGAGAGGGGGAGAGAGGCAGAGAGTGAGAGAGGGGGAGAGAGGGGGAGAGTGAGAGAGGGGGAGAGTGAGAGAGGGGGAGAGAGGGGGAGAGAGTGAGAGAGGGGGGGCAGGGGGAGGTAGAGAGCATGACACAACCTCTCTCTCTGAAACAATGGCAGCCCACATGCTGCAGAGTTTAACAGGCCAGGGGCTGGGATCTGGGGTCTGGGGGCTGGGATCTGGGGTCTGGGGGCTGGGATCCGGGGGCTGGGATCTGGGATCTGGGGTCCTGGCTTGGAAGTGATAGCTACTGTCTGTGTAATATTTAGAGGCTATGCAGGGAGCCCCTGGCACACCATGAAAGAATCTGGAGGACACATCTGCTGGAGCAGGGATGTGGCTGCACACACACACATGCACACACACACACACAGACACACACACACACAGACATACACACACACACAGCTAACACAGGAGACAGTTGTTTCTGGCTGCCCCAATGCCTGTCATGGCTGTCAAACCAAATCCCATGAATTATGGCTCTTCCAGATGTAAGAGATTTTTAAGTTGCCTTCAACAGCCTGTGGTTTGTGGTGTGAGGGAGAGAGAGACAGACAGAGAGAGAGAGAGAGACATAGAGAGAGAGAGATGAGGGATGGAGAGAGGGAGAAAGAGAGAAACAGAGAGAGGGAGTGAGAAAGAGAAAGATGAGGGATGGAGAGAGGGAGAAAGAGAGAGAGATGAGGGAGGGTCTAGGAGGTCATGCCAGAGTTTTATCCAGGACATCTCTCCTCCTCATGAGTTTTGTTTGTCATTCGTCTGGTTCTTTTGACAAATCTGTTATTTCACACCAGTTAAGGCCGCAGTATGTCAGATCACTGTCCTTAGTTTGAAGGAGGACCCTCCATGTGCAAATCATACGGGTAGAATCATCCGGTAAAAACAGGCTAATTAGTCCACCAACATTTGTCTATGAGCACTCTACACACTACTATACATTAGGATTGGATGTAAATATAAAATAATTGTATCAACAAATAAAAGAAGTACTACTTATTATTAACTTATTATTTCATCATTTACAGGGGGGCAGGGGAGGGTTGAAAATATCATCAATATAATAATCCTCACGTTTTATTGTGAACTGCTTCTTCCCACAGATCGAAGACAGAGAACAGAAGAAATCCAAAGAGACACAAGCTCACCTGTGTTCCTGTTTGTCCATGGGGAATACCAGACCAGGAAAACGTTACACATTTTGCTTGGTAAATGTAATCTGGGTGTGTAATCTCGCTGCGTCTATCAACACTTGGAGTGTAACCTCGTGCACTCCCCCCCCTCCTGGCCCGCTCATCAGCAGTAGAAACCAGACAGTTTATTTGAAATTATGAAAGCACTACTCTCTCTGATGTAACAGTTAAAAAATCGATACCTGAAACCTTATCTGGCTCACTTAAACCCTTTGCTCTGGCTAAGAAGATGGCTTCTCTCTCAAATGGTAATATAATTTTCAGTCACTAAAACTTCAGCAATAATTACTGATACACTGGGAGGGAAAGAGGAGGAGAGAGATGGGACTAAGGGAGGGATGAGGAGAGAGGAAGGGGGTGAAGAGGAGGAGTGGAGGAGAGGGGAGGGGGGTGGAGGGGGGTGGAGAGGAGGAGTGGAGAGGGGAGAAGAGAAGTGAGGGGGTGGAGATGAGGTTGGAGGAGAGGGAAGGGAAGGAGGAGAGAGGGAGAGGACTGAATCGCTGTAAAGTCAGTCATTCTGTGATCTCAGTTCCCTGAAGACGATCTCTGACAAACACTGCCCATCAGAGGCATGGTGGGCGCCTCAAAACAAATAAACATAAATAAAATGTCTTAAAAACGCTGCTCCTTAATTATGACGCTGAAACGCTTCGATCTTCCACCAGGAACCGGACCCTTCCAGATACTCTCCTATCAGTTTTTTCCAGACGGACTAATCAGAGAGGTCAGCAGGAGAAGTGTCCTGTAGGATTCATTACTCTGGAACATGTGGCAGTGATTGATCGAGGACGATTCTGACTTCTGGAGGTCACCCTGCAAGGTTCTGGGGGCAGACTATAATTCTTTTAATTCAGACTCTTTTTTTCAGTAACCTTAATCTTTGTAGTGAAATGGTTTCCTTTTCCCTCCCTCCCTCCTTCTCTCTCTTCCTCTCTCTATCTCTCTCTCTCTCTGTCTACCCCGCCTCTCTCTTTCTACCCCTCTCTCTCTCAAGGCTAACACAACCGCTCATTTTGTTAAACATGAGGTATCGTAGTGGTTGCCAGATGTAGGGACTGTTGGGGCAATCCCCTCCTATTTTTTTGGTATTTTCTTTCTTCAAGATCTTGAAGCTCAGCTCTTGAGCCTGAATCTCACCCTTCTATCACTCACAGTAACCCTCTGCTCCTATTTATGACTGTACCACTCATAACTGTAACATTATATATAATACAGTATATGATAAGGACATTTAAAATATATACAAACATATTTATAAACATACTTTTTAGTCTTTGCGCTATACGATCCCGCTGATTAATTTTATAGGGTAGATTTATCTGGATTTAGCTCGAAAACTGATAGATGTCACAGGTGACTCCTGCCTTATCTATTCACCCCACGGAAATTCTTTCTTCAGGGGGAAAACAGCAGCCATTTTGTATTTATAAAATCTTTCCCTCCCTTTTAAACCTCTCTCCTGTCATGTGGTCAGACAACACTAATGACTCGGACGCAATTAGCCTGAAATGTGCGTGTGTGTGTCTGTGAGTGTTTTAGCACAATTAGCCTGGCGTGTGTTTATGTGTGTGTGAGTAAGCAAGCGAGTGTTTTAGCACAATTAGCCAGGCGTTTAGCTTCTTAATTGCGGCCGTTCAATCTGTGAGCCGTGCTCTTGTTGCACCGCTGATGAACCATTATGGCTGAGCATATGGATTAGTGCTTTCTCCTGACTCGCTCTCTTCGATGTAACTAACAGCTCAGGAATTAGTGTCCTTAACATCGCATTAGAGAGTGAGACAGCTGTATCGACCAGCTTCCGGAAGATACTCTCTCACGTGCTGAGAGAGAACATTCCTGCTTCTCTCTTCAGGCCCAGGTCTGATGGTTTAGGTCATGTATAGTGTACTCATTTAGCAGACACATTTATCCAAGGGGATGTAGTTGGGGGGGATTTGAACCTTCTTTATCTGAAGTCTAACCACTAAGCTATACCCAACGCTGTGTTTCTGTCCTCTCTGGTTCTCACTGTTATCATATTGTTCTCGTGCTGTTGTTGAATCTGTTGGAGAATTTTGGGAGATTGGCATCTTTTCACTTCAGCTTGGACGTGCTTCTGTTTTTCTGGTTGTTGTCAAGGGGATATACCCATCCCAGTTGTCTCGGCAACATGCGTCACGGCTCATGAAGAGCTAATGAATGTCATGTATCGCCGTAGCGATAGATGTATTGGAGAACAGGAAGTGTGTGCCAAGAACAAACAAGAACCACAGGTGTTGAGGATATCACGTGTTTCGTCACATACATACACATGCAGAAACACACACACACACAGTCGACACACACACGCGTGCACATACACAAACAATTGTCCGAATGCCTTGGAGAAGCTCTTTCAAACACAGTCATCTTCATGAGTGATTCTCTCTACACATACAGAATCTGACATCACATCTTATATGTGTTTCGAGGTTAAAATATCTGTGAAATTCAATTGAAAATACAATGACATAAATTTTGGTTTAATTGTAAAAATATATATATATATTTATGTATAACATACAATGTCCTGTATAGTATTATACATTAGTTTTTTGTGTAAGTCTTTATCACAAAGCAAGCAGGGCTATTTTATATGACCTTGGAGTAAGTTTTAAAAGATTTTACTTTTCCGTTGCTTTGGATATATCAGGTCTCAGTTGTTAGTAATTATTAAACATCAATTCTTTACCTGACCTGGGTTGTAGACTCCAGGCATAGACCCGAACCTCTCGGCTTCTTCAAAAGCTGCAATGATTTCAGATATTCTAATACCCTCGCCTCGCCTCCCCGCTTATGTTTATGGTGTGAATGGAGGTTTGTGATGAGTGCGTGGACGTGTTTCATGATGTAGCCAGAGGGGGTGCAGCCTGGTCCTGATACGCTCGTGGTTATTGATCAGCGAGCGCCACACGCTCGTTTCAAAGACAGAGAGATCTCCCGGCCGGCAACTTCTCTGGGCCTTCATGAGAAACACATGTCCTCACACACACACACACACACACACACACATTTGTGCACACTGAAACACACACGCACACAGGGTCTGGGTAACAGGATTACACTCCAAACACACAAATATGCAAGAATCAAATGCATAAATACATATAAGTGTAGACACCCTGACACATAAAAAACACACACATCAATTCACACCAATAGGCGGTCGTACACACTAATGTCAAAATATCCTGCAGCCTCACACCCCCCTACCTATCAAGATTACTTTCCTTTTGAAAGACATAGTCTGTGTCAAATTCAAGAGAACAATTATAAACAATTCAATTGAATGCTCGGAATACAATAATAAAAAAGTATATAATTAAGATAACATGCTAAAAACATGCATCATTTATAATAATTTGTACCAGTGATTATAATCTGTTATTTTAGACAAATGAACCGTAAATAAAATAATCCAGAAAGACAGTTCTATTTAGGGCTTTAAATTAACGGTGTCTCTGGAACGAATACATGTTTTCAATCGTTTTTTCAAAATATTTTTGGGGAGATTTTTTTGAAGGGGGGTGGTACTGGGAGAGTGAGGAACAAAGTTTGTTGCAAGCCCTGGTTCTACTCATGTTTAGCCCTGAGTCCTGAGACTGGAGAGCAAGAGAGAGAAAGAGAGAGGGAGAGAGGAACAGAGAAAGAGAGACAGAGGGAGAGAAGGGGAGAGAGAAGGTGTCCAGGCTGCAGCTGACCTGCTCCAGGACCGTCCAGATCCTTGTTGCTAGGACACGCGGTTCGAACACGTCACATCCTGTTGCTCTCTACACACCTGTGCTGCTTCATCACCATGACTCAGGCCTGAGCACACATCTGTGTGTCTACCCATCCAAACAGGGAGGGAGGGGGAGGGGGAGGGGGAGGGGGGAAAAAAGAAAGAAAGTGAAAAAGAGGGAGGGTGGGAATCTAATCCGAACTTGGAGCACTTCTCTGTTTTTCCTTCACCCATGCATTATCCCTCCATCCCTCCGTTGTCATCCTCGATTTCTCTCTCTCCTCCATCCTCTGCTGGTCCGTGCCCGGCGAAGGACGGCAGGTTAGCAAGTTAGCTGTATCCACACTGAGACTGTGTGGCTGGCTAGCAAGTTAGCTGTATCCACACTGAGACTGTGTGGCTGGTTAGCAAGTTAGCTGTATCCACACTGAGACTGTGTGGCTGGCTAGCAAGTTAGCTGTATCCACACTGAGACTGTGTGGCTGGCTAGCAAGTTAGCTGTATCCACACTGAGACTGTGTGGCTGGTTAGCAAGTTAGCTGTATCCACACTGAGACTGTGTGGCTGGCTAGCAAGTTAGCTGTATCCACACTGAGACTGTGTGGCTGGCTAGCAAGTTAGCTGTATCCACACTGAGACTGTGTGGCTGGCTAGCAAGTTAGCTGTATCCACACTGAGACTGTGTGGCTGGCTAGCAAGTTAGCTGTATCCACACTGAGACTGTGTGGCTGGCTAGCAAGTTAGCTGTATCCACACTGAGACTGTGTGGCTGGCTAGCAAGTTAGCTGTATCCACACTGAGACTGTGTGGCTGGCTAGCAAGTTAGCTGTATCCACACTGAGACTGTGTGGCTGGCTAGCAAGTTAGCTGTATCCACACTGAGACTGTGTGGCTGGCTAGCAAGTTAGCTGTATCCACACTGAGACTGTGTGGCTGGCTAGCAAGTTAGCTGTATCCACACTGAGACTGTGTGGCTGGCTAGCAAGTTAGCTGTATCCACACTGAGACTGTGTGGCTGGCTAGCAAGTTAGCTGTATCCACACTGAGACTGTGTGGCTGGCTAGCAAGTTAGCTGTATCCACACTGAGACTGTGTGGCTGGCTAGCAAGTTAGCTGTATCCACACAGAGACTGTGTGGCTGGCTATCAGCTTGCCATGGTGAGGCCTGGTCTGGAGAGGAGAGGGGGTGGGCGTGTGTGCTGAGCCAAAACACAGGTGCTCACATGTGCATGAGCAGGGTGAGACTTCACATGCTGTCCACGCACTCACACACACTCACACACTCACACACTCACACACACTCACACACACACATATTCACACACACACACTCACACACAAGCAGAGAGATTATTTGCTATATCAGTAGTGAGAGTCGGGATGACAGGTCACTGTAGTCTCCTCTGATGTGAAGTGTGTGTGTGTGTGTGAGAGTGTGTGTGTGCTTGTGTGTGTGCATTTGTGTGTTTGTGTGTGCACAAAGCTTCCTTCCATATCTGTTTGCTTTACCCTCCAAAACCCTTCGTTCCCATCTGAAAGCCTGCCTGTCTCCCTGCCTACCAACCTGTCTGTCTGTCTGCCAACCTGTCCGTCTGCCTGCCAACCTGTCCGTCTGCCTGCCTGTCTGTTTATCTGCCTGTCTGTCTGCCTACCAACCTGTCTGTCTGTCTGCCAACCTGTCCGTCTGCCTGCCTGTCTGTTTATCTGTCTGTCTGCCTGCCTGCCTGCCTGCCTGCCTGCCTGCCTGCCTGCCTGCCTGCCAACCTGTCTGTCTGTCTGTCTGTCTGTCTGAGAGATAGGGAGAGAGGAAGGCAGCGATGGAAGGATCCGGGATGGGAGGATTGAAAGGATGGTTTTAGATTCGGACACTAACTTGAGTGGTAGAAAAGGTATATGTGAGTGGAGAGAGGAATGTGATGAATGTGAGGACATCAGGAAGAGGTTAGATTAGCAGGGCGGGGTAGAGACACATCCGGCCTGAACTCACTACAGAACACAGAACTCACTACAGAACACAGAACTCACTACAGAACACAGAACTCACTACAGAATATAAAACAACACTGCACAGAGAAACTTTTCAGTTTTTCAATGATTTGTGGCCAATCAAGGAGCTATGTTTAACGGATGGATTTGGGTGCATTCAACAGTCGGCTTAACAGAAATAAATATGGTGAGAAGACGAAGGATTTCGGTTCTGAAATTACACTTCCCTCCTGTTGCAAGAAGGATTTTCTGCTACTGAAAAGTATTGTTTACCAGAAGAACATCTGTCAGACACACACACATGCAAGCACACACACACACACACACTCACAGACGAACGCACACACACACGTACCTCCTCTTATGAAGATAGATATGGCAAGTGTGATATTTTCACAAGGCTCCACAGAATGGGACACACATTCATCTTTGCTTCGTTTGGTGTTTTGGGGGCAGCAGATTGGGAAGGGGGGAAGGGGGGGGTGCAAGGGGGTGGGGGGTTGTGGGGCACAAGGGGGCAGGATCCTCCCCAATGTATTGAAATGTATGTGCATTTTTTAAAGAGGGTTACATTTATTTCTACCCCCCTCCACTCTCCCTGTGTCTGCCCCCTCTCTACACCTTGTCCTCACAGCTGATACACCTAGAGAGGGGTGATAGATGGACCAGAGAGAGAGGGAGGGGGAGAGGGAGAGGGAGAGGGAGAGGGAGAATGAGAGATTCATAGATTCAAGGGGCCCCCAGCACATACGCGTGCATGCACCCCTCATCCCCACCCTCCTACACACACACAACTGTGATTGCAGGATTCATGCACATACAAAACATAATCCACAGTTTTACATAATGGGACACACAGAGAGGGGGGAGAGAGAGGGGGGAGAGAGGGGAAAGAGAGCTTCTGGTGCAAGGCGATAAAAATAATATGGATCATCTTTCTCAGTCTGTTTGCATGTATGTATGTATGAATCTGCAGACAGAAGCTTCTGGAAGTCTATAATGAGTAAGAGAGAAGGTTCCAGATTGTTCCAGTACATGTGTGGGTCACGTGTGCTTTTGTGCAAATATAAGATTAAAGTGCAATTATGTTGTAGAGGATAAAGGTGAGATTATTGTATAGAGCTCATTGTATACGGAGATAGTGAGATTGCGTTTAACTAGTTCTTGTTCACCTTGTGTATGACTTAAGGATTTCTATGTAATTCTATATACAGTAATATTTTGTTTGGTTTCAGTGTCATTGGAATAATTTAAGGAACAAAGTACAAGAAATATAATATAAAAGTCAACTTAATTATTCACACAGTTAATTTTGAGAAAATAATTGAATGTATTTTACCATTGGGGACATTCTGGGATCAAAGATGTCCATTTGATTTCATGCAGACTGTGGATCTTAAATTAGCTAATATTCTTAACTTTATAATTATCTTTGCTGGAAGAAATTCTTTTGTGTTAATTTACGTTCAGAAATAGTCTCCCATGAATTAAATGGAAACTAATTAGGAATAAGTGTAGATGGAATTGCAGATTGCATTACCAATGCAAATAAATCATATAAAAACAGAACATATTTCTGCCTACAGATCCTATATTCCAGGAAAATAACTTTGCATAATTAATTTTATTTTTTGCGTTATTTTCATTATTTTCCTCAATCAATGCATGATGCGTTGTTATTTTTTTACAGAATATTTTTCGTCAACATCTCTCTCCTGTGTGGAGTGTGGAAGACTTTCTTTTTCTGAACCATGGGATTCAGGTAGTGTGTGACACACCAGCTCTCTCTCTTAAGCCCCGACACACACAGCAATGTCAGAATGTGTCAACAGAGAAAGATGGAGGGAGAGAGTGATAAAGAGAAAGAGATACGGAGGTAGAATGACGACAGCAGGTGAGGAAGGAGGCGACAGCGATAAACAGACTAAAGAACAAAAAATAAAAAAGGGAGCTGGTTTCTCTCCTGTCAGCAGGCGGCTCAAACGGGGCATCGTTGCCTCCATGTTAGGGTTGTGGAAGGACTGCCGATCCACCATTTTGATTCCAGCTGCCTCGCCCCGGCTGTTCCTTGTCTGCGCCAGGCAGGTGGGATCAGCGTAACCTCTCAAACAGCTCCATCTTTCACCATGTTGACACGAAAATGTTTAATCTCATCTTCATGAAATCCAATAAACTTCATAAGAGACTGAAGCAATTGAGGTGTCGAGGCGTGTGTGTGTGTGTGCGTGTGTGTGTGTGTGTGCGTGTGTGTGCGATTGTCATGTAGACTTCCCATTGTCTGTGAGCCTTGAACTTGACTGTGGCTGGAGAGACCGTCCTGTCTGAGCACAAAGAGCTGGTTCGATCTGGGGACACAAGGCTCTGACCAGGACTGTCCCAAAGGACCAGAAGTGTGTGTGTGTGTGTGTGTAAGGACTTGATATAAACCAGTGGGTGTGCATGGTCAGGTATGATACAGTGTAGACCACTCGGAGTGAGCAGTGAGTTGACGTTACGCATGTTGTGTGTGTGGGTGTTTGTGTGCATACATGCATGTTTGCATGCAAGAGTGTGTGTGTGTGTGAATGGATGGGGGTTAGGTAAGGTTGAAGGGTCAAAGCTCCATGTGTGAGCAGGGGGTTGATAATGGAAGAAGTGCAGACAGTCACAGGAGTGTGTGTGTGTGTGTGTGTGTGTGTGTGTGTCTGCGTAAACATGTGTATATGTCTCTACCCGTGTGTGTGTGTCTAGGGTGATGGTTGGGCTCGCTCCTAGCTAACAGCAGACACAGTGAGAGGATGTGTTTTAATGGCTGCTGCGCTGGAAGCCCCTGTCAGAACGTGGAGTAATTGGACATCTTACAACCTCAGTGGAACGTCGACCAAATTGACGAAAGGCCATCGTCCGTCCCCCCCCCCCCCCCAATCAGCCCAGCGTCTCTATGTCACACTCCTGTCCATTAAACAGCAGCTTAAGTCAGAGAAATAGAAAAACAGGATAAAACTGAGGAAACAGAGAAAATAAAGGAGTAATTGTGCTTTGGAGACAGGCAGTGTTTCACCAATCTGTTTCTAGCTCAACTGAGGGGATCATTCGAGAATTTTGAGTAAATAAATTTGTGGAGAACGCAAACACATTAAACTCTGTGTGTTTTCCAGAGTTCCTGAAAGCTCATGTATTTTAATCCATGCTAAATCCCAACTGGGTTCCAATTAGAAACAGGTTTCCATTTGCCCTGAGGAAAAACTGCTAATTATGCTGTTGCCTGTGGTTTCTGAGCGTGAGCATGTGTGTGTGTGTGTGTGTCTGTTGAGGCATGCATGCGTGTGTGTTTATAGTTAAGGAAACCATTAGCAAGATAATTACTATATTCTTCAAGGTTTCAGCCAATTGATGTTAGCAGTGTTAGAACAAATACAGTTTTTCTGAAGGTGGAATGTGTAAACTGAACAGAACACAAACATATCATAACCCCACAGTAAAGTTGGCATCCAGTGGTCTGATGTGAATGTTTATGTCAGAATTAAAGCATGTCTGTTTTGTGTTTGTGTTTTGTGTGTGTGCATTGTGTGTCTGTGTACATGTGCGTGTGTGTGTGTGTGTGTGTGTGTGTGTGTGTGTGCGCGTGTGTGTGTAGACAGGTATTAAGGACAGAAGGCTTGTGAACAGAAACGTCCCTAACCTTGAGAGGAGAGCATCTGCCTCGAACGCTGAAAAATGTCCTCAGTGAAAATGAACGACCCTGCTGTAGAATTCATTGGTATAAACACATTGTTTTGTGAGCCTGACCTGCCAAAAGACCAGAAAGTGTTTGATTCATTTAGCATTGAGGGAGGCAGGGAGGGTGTTTGGTATGCTGCCGGGTTAAGACGTTATGCATCCTGTCTCGTGCGTTTGTGAATCCTCGTGGCGTTTGTTACTATTTCCATATCATGTCCATATGAAATTGCTTTTCAGGAGGGAACCGAAAGAGAGATATTTACAGTGTTGCTTTAATCCGTGTGAGATGGTCATGCAACAGAACACAGCGTTTTCGATTGTTGTAGACTCCGATTTGTTCCTATCAGAATTCGGAAGGAGGAATCCCGACTGCGGGTTCTACATTCTAGATCATTTTCACACACCCTCAAAAGATTTTACATTGAAATGAAGGAGGGGGGAGCTTCGGGGAATTCCGAAAAAAAGGCCTTTTGAGACTACAAAACAGTATAATTGTTTTGCTATCCAATCGGGTGTTATACTATACATAATATATGGTTATTTTATACAGGCTCCAGACTGCCAAGATGTTTTCAATTTGGCACGGCACTGCGATCATGATATCACAGAAAGAGAGAGTAGAGAGTGTGGGGAAGTAGTGTGGAGGAGAGAGCGAGAGATAGAAA
>NC_085032.1:15774638-15792138 GCF_963692335.1 Osmerus eperlanus | reverse complement strand
CCCGATTGAGAAGGAGAAGCTGTCTAGGGGCAGCTGTAGCTCCCAGGTGACAGAGTGGAGCAGGCCAGGGCTGCAGGGAGGCCTCTACCCACCACCTACACACTTGCAATTTATCAAACAGTTTTTCAGTCATATCTCCACAACAATGTATCGTCACAAAGCATTTAGTACACAACAGCATGTACACACACAACAGAATGTACACACACAAAAGCAGGCAGATCGGCTTGACAGAAAATTTTGGTTTTCAATGTGTAGAGGTCACTGTCGGCTGAGGTCAGTGTCCTTGGCGTGTAATAGGCGTGTTATGCGTGTGGACAGAATGCTGGCCTCACAGGTCACAATGCCCTTCAGCACATAACACACGTCATATATGTGACAGGAACACGCATATGGATGCTATGGCAACCCAGTGTGTGTGTGCGAGTCTGTGTCTGTGTTTCAGTGTGTTCGGGCGCATTTGTGTATGTGTGTGTGGTTGCGTGTGTGTCTCTGTGTTATTGTGTGTGTGTGTGTGTGTCTCTGTTTTTACAGCATCACAGCTCGAAGACATACTCCAAGTTTAACAATCACTGAAGCAGATAGTGAGGAAGAGTTCACAACTACTCCTATCAAACACCTTTCTGTACACACCCACACACAAGCACACACATGCACACACACTCAAACACCTGTGTGCTTGTTAGAACACACAGGTCCATGTTGACTTACTCTTTGTTGATAATCTCAGTTCCTGACTATGTTATACCCAATTGTTTACTTGGCCCCTGCTTTCTGTCAGTCTATCTAACGGTCTGTCTGGTAGGAAAGTAGTCTGTCCAGTAGTCTGTTTAGTAGTCTGTCTAGTAGTCTGTTCAGTAGTCTGTCCAGTAGTCTGTTTAGTAGTCTGTCCAGTAGTCAGTCTTGTAGTCTGTCCAGTAGTTTGTCTAGTAGTCTGTCCAGTAGTCTGTCCAGTAGTTTGTCTAGTAGTCTGTTTAGTAGTCTGTCTAGTAGTCTGTCTAGTAGTCTGTCTAGTAGTCTGTTTAGTAGTCTGTCTAGTAGTCTGTCCAGTAGTCTGTTTAGTAGTCTGTCCAGTAGTCTGTTTAGTAGTCTGTCTAGTAGTCTGTTTAGTAGTCTGTTTAGTAGTCTGTCTAGTAGTCGGTTTAGTAGTCTGTTTAGTAGTCTGTTTAGTAGTCTGTCTAGTAGTCTGTTTAGTAGTCTGTTTAGTAGTCTGTCTAGTAGTCTGTTTAGTAGTCTGTTTAGTAGTCTGTCTAGTAGTCTGTCCAGTCGTCTGTTTATGCTGCGCTTAGAAAAGGAACAAACAACAGTGCCTTGTAACATTGAGTGCTGGGGATTAGGTCAGTTACGCGTGCACGCACACACACACACACACACACGCACACACACACACACGCATACAAACATACACTCACACACACGCATACAAACACACACACACACACACACACACAGATACACACAGAACACTGAAATCGATCCACAGCTCATGCCAGCATGTAGTCTGGATTCACAGGTAGTCCTGAGGTACGGCTTTCCACGGCTCAATCTGAACACACGCTTAAATGTCTTCTAACATTATTCAGTCCTCACAATTTGCACTTCAGCTCTAAAACACCACTGGATCCTCTTCACTGATCAGAGGGTCTGTCTCACACACATTCACACACTCACACACACACCAATACTTTATTCAACATAAGTAATTATTTGATTAATAACCTTTTTCAGCATTTATTCACTGGGTCAAGTTTTTATTCCTCTCTCATGTTCTCCCTCTCCATCTCTCTCCATCTCTCTCTTGGGGCGGCTGTGGCTCAGGGGGTAGAGAGGGTTGTCTGTCAATCGCAAAGTTGGCGGTTCAATCCCCGACTCCTCCCAGGCCATGTGCCGAAGTATCCTTGAGCAAGACTCTGAACCCCAAGTTGCTCCCGATGGGCAGGCCGGCGCCTTGCATGGTAGCTATGTATGTGTGATTGAGAGTATGAATGGGTGAATGAGAGGTGAATGAGAGGCAAACATTGTAAAGCGCTTTGAGTGCCGCTAAGGTAGAAAAGTTCAGTTTACCATCTCCCTCTCCATCTCTCTCTCTCTCTTATTCTGTCTTTGTGTGTGAGGTTGTTTTGGGTTCTCAGGGAAGTTCCTGTAATTGTATGTTTTATGTGTATTCACACACGTACATGCCTGTTTGCACACGGCTTGACTGAAAGAATTGTGATGTCATTTGGACTTGAGTACAAGAAATGTTACAAAAATATTAGCAAAACTGATGTTTGCTACAATGCTAGTTGGATAGGCTGTTTCTCATTATGGTCAATCAGGCAGCAGACAACAAAGAACCGTTCATTGAGGAATATGAAGTGAAAATAAAAAGCAGGGCAGTCCCTTTAGACGTTAATGTTCAGCTTTTAATATGCTGAGAGAGGCCTCTCTAGATTCAGACTACGCTTTGAAACGGATCAAATTAAGATGTATTTCTTTCGTTTTTCTTTTTTTTTTGCCTTTTTTTCCTCTTCTTCTCTGAAAGGTCATAAGTCTAATATAATTACAGCATGTAACTTGTTTCTTGAGAAACATGATGATATAAAGAAGGAAAAAAACGGTAAACTACAAACTTTTCTCTTTGGTAAGCAGAATATTTGTTTTATGACCAAATTAATATATTTAACTAAGGCTTGTAAAACATTCAGTTAAGGAGTTTATTTGCTTTCACCTCTGTCTGACCTCTCAATCTGGCGAGGTTTACCTGACTCAGTTATCTGGAAAGCCCCTTCACATACAGTACATAGTAAGTACATAACAAATATATAAATACAGAAGGATATTTCAGGGGAAAGAAATTCTACAAATCTCTCGTTTAAAATTATACTTCAAATTCAAAAGAAATTATTTGAGTGACAAACTAAATACAGATAAGAATTACTTTTTACAAAAAAAATGTACATGGAAATAAATGTATAAAAATGTAATAAATGAATATACTTGTAGGAGAGACGTGAGGGAAAAGAGGACCTGAACAAAGGGTTATGCAAAAGAAAAGAAAACATTTGAGTTATGGAGACGTCCCCTGAGTCTGCTGGAAGATCTGCCTGTCACAATAAGTGCATTCAGTCACAAAAGGAAGAGAGAGAGAGAGAGAGAGAGAAGGAGAGAGAGAGAGAGAGAGAGAGAGGGGGGGGGGGGAGAGGGAGGAAGAGAGAGATAAGGAGAGGAGAGGGTAAGCAGACTCAGAGTCAGACCATGTAAAATGCATAAGGTGCTCTCGCTCGCTCTCTCTTCCTCCCTCTCTCTCTCTCTTCCTCCCTCTCTATCCTCTCTCTCTATTTCTATATATCTCTCTCTATTTCTCTCTCTATCCTCTCTTTCTCTCTCCCTCTCTTTCTCTGTCTCTATCTCTCTGTCTCTGTCTCTGCTTCTCCATCTCTCCTCCAGGCCCACGCCTCAGTGGAAAGAGGGAACAAGTCAGGAACAGAGAGAGAGAGAGAGAGAGCCTCACACAAAGCTGTTCAGAGGTGTTCAGCACCGCACAGGGCCTGCTCTCTATTAGTTAATTTGCTCCCTCACTCTTTCACTTCTTCACTCGATCCCCTTTTCTTCCTCCTCCCGCTGGTCCTGCCCCCAGCGCAGCCCCTAGCGTGCAGAGAAGGAAGGGGTGGAAAAAGAGAAGAGAAAGAGAGAGAATAGAAAGCGAGAGAAGAGGAAAGAGAGAGGAGAGGAAAGGAATAGCAGCGTGGACTTATCTACCAAGACACAGGTGTGTGTGTGTGTGTGTGTGTTTCTGTGTCAGTGTGTGTATGTGTTTATCTGTGGGTGTGGGTCTATGTGTTTGTGTGTGTGCCTGTTTGTGTGAGTGTGTTTATGTGTGTGTGTGTGTGTCTCCTCAGGATTTATCTATGTTGCCTGCACTATCCACCTGCTGTGGAGAAGCCATGGGGCTTGGTGTGTGTGTGTGTGCCTGTTTATGTGTGTGTGTGTGTGTGTGTGCCTGTTTATGTGTGTGTGTGTGTGTGTCTGCAGACATGCTCTCTGCCGGTTGCTCCCAATGGTAATCTGCTGAACAGGCTACGAGTCGTCCTACTATTTACATGCCTGTCGTCGTGTGTTTGCTTCTCTGTGTGTGTTTGTTTCTGTGTGTGAGATGTGTGTGTGTGTGTGTGTGTGTGAGAGAGATCAGGTTACTGCGTAGTGCCTGTGTTGTGTGTGTTGTTTGAGATGTGTGTGTTCTGTATGTGTGAGATGCAAAAGGTGCCGGGGCTGTGGCTCAGTGTGCTGTTTGTCTCTGCAAGCCTCAGTGTGTGTGTGTGTCTCCTAAGGATTTATCTATGTTGCCTGCACTATCCACCTGCTGTGGAGAAGCCATGGGGCTTGGTGTGTGTGTGTGTGTGTGTGTGTAGTGGTGTGTGCGTGTGTGGATGTGTGTGGTGTGAACACTACACTCGGGAAATTCACCTACATGGAATTTCACGGTAGTCACTGCTTGTCATCAACGGTAAAATATTGCTGCAGTCTATTATTGTGGTTCTGAAGTTTAGGACAAGTTGTGTGTCTCTGGTGTTCCTGGCATGGGATCTGCGTGTGTGTGTGTTTGTGAGCATCTGTATTGATTATGTAAATGTATGTAAAAAATTGATTTACTTTCTCATTGCACTTACTTAATGTTACGACAACTATACATTCCCACACAAACACACTGTAGCCCTGGGAAGAGAGGGGTAGAACAAACAGTCATTCAGTTCTCCAGACACAGCTGGTGCCACCATCTCTATCCCTTCCTCTCCACACACACTGAATGTCCCACTCAGTGTGTGTGTGTGTGTGTGGTTCTGTCGTGTGTGTGTGTGTCCATTATATGTATGTGTGTGTCCGTTATGTGTGTGTGTGTGTGTTTGCACAATCCACATCTAAGGCCCTGTCTAAATCAGGTTTAGCGTGATACATATATTACACCATCTCCGGTCTCTCTGATGTGAAACGCCAGCTGCTTCTTTAGTGACCCAGGTAATGCATATCACAGACTGGAGAACATGGGTCTCTCTCTCTCTCTCTCTCTCTCTCTCTGCCTAAATACCATCCCAACTCTGAACAATGAACAAAGAAGACAAAAAAATATCCTTTTTTGTGTCTGGATCAAAGTGAACCGTATTTAAACAGAAAAGCCCCAAAAACAAAGGAGTCGTTTGTTTAATCGAATCATCTGGGCCTTAAGTCGAGTCAGAAGCTTTCAAATTTGAGCCTTAATATTTCGACAAGCTGTTCAATCCGTTGTTTTTTGAGGACATTGCCAATGGCAGGCTGTCTCTGAAATACAACATTTACTTGTTTTACGTGACCCACTTTTGACTGAGTGTGTGTGTGTGTGTGTGTTAGCTCAGATGGTTGTAAACGTAATCTTAGACACATGTTACCTCTGCTGAGGTTATTCAGATTCATGTCAGTTTTCATTAGCATATCTTCTGTGGAGACACCAGGGTCCTCTTTAGATGCTGTCCTCTCTCTCTCTCTCTCTCTCACACACACACACACACACACACACAGACTACTCAAACCCCTATACACACAAGCACACACAGACTTTTACAGAGAGATCTATGCACACACACACACACACAGTTGTGTAAACAGAACTCAGCTGCCAGTCTGAATGATTGCAGCATGATTATTTGATGCTGTGATTTATTGTGAGCGCAGCTCCTCCTAAGTTAACCAGAACAGACAGAACAAAATCCATTCAGAATATCAGACAGGATTTCAGCAAAAGAAAAGTCAACAAATTTATGTTGGCCATTTTATAAACTGAACTGGTGGCCTGAACACGGACTACAACACCATGGATTGTTCCAGAACCGTTCTATGAAATCCACGTGTGAAAAAATTAAATAAAAGTACAGCGACAATTGCGTCCCATTTGAACGTATCTCATTTACATTCATCTTCTACCTGAGATGACACTCGTTCTGAATGTAGCACATCACTGACAGTACAGGATGAGGGGGGGGGGGGGGAATGTATTTCTCACCATCTCAGTAAAGAAAATGCACAGGGATGCAGAATGCTCGACTCAAACAATGGGAGGCTCTGGTTTGTGTTCCCTCTCTTCACAGTCCTCTGCCACTGCATCTGCTTATCCTGCTCAGTGGAGTGAGAGAACGAGAGGAGGACAGCGAGAGAGGGAGAGAGAGAGAGAGAGAAGGAGGGAGAGAGAGGGAGGGAGAGAGAGAGAGAAGGAGGGAGAGAGGATGAGAATATATCTGCCCTGGCCGCTGTGGTGAAACGGAGCAGGTTGCTGTCAGTTTAAAAATGACTATAATAAAAGTGACCGAGAGAAGATGGATCTGGTGGTTTTGGCTTTCTAATCAGTCATCTGTGAAGAAGACTATAGCCAGGAATCTGCAGACGGCTGACACTTCTGATTGATGGCACAGGCGGCAAGGAAAAAAAGGGCTATTAACTGTCCTCCTATTAAACTAGGTGAAATGGCCTCTCTCTGTCTCTCTCTCTCTATCTCCTCTCCTGTTCTTTTCTCTCTTGTCCCGCGCTCCCTAATTCTCCTCTGCCCTGTTCCCTCCATATTTAGGGGAAGGTGAGAGCCTCATATTATTCAGAGTGCTTCCAACCAAGCAAGATGAAGTCTCTTCAGCCAATCAGCAAGGCCCTGTGTGTGTGTGTGTGTGTGTGTGTGTGTGTGTGTGTGTGTGTGTCTATGTATTTAAAAGTAATCAAACTAAAAAGTAAAGTGTGCGAGAGAACTACCAGTCTACCCACACAGCCGTTCTGAAAAGACAGCAGGTCTGTTACGACAGTGGTTGACTAAAAACCACTTCCCTCTCCCTCCTTGTCTTTGACACAGTTAGGAATTCAACGCTGCACAAACGACTCCACCCCGCATAGCCGCCTTCCCTCTGTCTCACACACAAACACACACACAAACACACACACAGATTGGCTGCAATAATAACCCCACCTGTCAGTTGCCAATTCCCCCCCCACCCGTCCACATTCAAACAAAGCCTCACTCTTACCTTGCGCATGACCAGTCCTCTCCTCCATCATCAGCATGTTTATCCTCCACCTCACACACACCTCTCTCTCTCTCTCTCTCTCTCTGCATCTCCAAACACTGTGTACCAAACACCAACAGAAGAGCCCTGGACTCAGGCTCCCCATCTCTTTCTCTCTGCCCTGGTATCTTTTCCTTCTCTCTCCTCCTCTCTCCCTCTCTCTACTCTCCCTCTCCCTTGCTCCTGGCTGGTGCTGGAGAAATATCAGGGCAAACGGATTCCAGCTTTTTTCACTGGCTCAGAGGGGTTGTTCGGTAGGATTTGGCCCAGGGGTGTATAGCGCTTCAGATGTGAGAGAGAGGAAGAGATAGAGAGAAACAGAGAGAGAGAGAGATAGAGAGAAACAGAGAGAGCGAGAGAAACACAGAGAGAGAGAAACAGAGAGAGAGAAAGGCACGCAGACCGAGAAAAAAAAAGAGGTTGAGAAAAGAGAGACAGAGATAGCTACTGTGGTTTCCCTTCTCTTCCCTGTGTGACCGTCAGCGGTTGAGGTCTGGGGTGTGTAGCTGACCGCCCGTGGTTAGACCGTCTCTGGGGGCTCTCTCTGGATCCCCTGGACCATCCTGACAGGTGCTCTCCACCATCTTGGAATGGTGCGCGGCTGTTGTGTTCACATCACGACTCAGAACAATGCTGTTATCTGTCAGTCTGTTCTCTATGGTTAGTCTCTTGTCGTTACAGTGGACAGAGACTGCTAAAGGCAAGAAGACGTTACAATAAAGTTTTTACATTTTGTTCCTTTAGCAGACACTTTTATCTAAAGCGACAAGAAAACTGTTGGGTGGGTCATCAATTTACAAATGACAAATAATTACCTCATCTTCCAGTACAGTGCAGCACACTGCAAATGGTCAAAAGAATGTAATTTACTTAACTTTGACAGTTAATGTGCACAGGGGTGTTAAGAAAAAACTGTAAAAAGGTGTGTGTTTGTGTGTTTAAATGTGTGTGTTTTATAATCCCACATCTCAGTATGAGGTGTTCTAAAAGGATTTGTCATTCTCAGCTCAGCTGGCTGATTGTGTGTTAGATATATTTTTAGTCACCTTTTTTCTTCCTCTGTGGGTGCAGGAGAATTGAGGTCAGAACACACACACACATCATTTCAGAGAAAGACACATAACCTTCAGAACAGATAACCATTTAACGTCTGTAGGCATAGTCACTCTGACATTTTGTTTGTGAGAAATAGGCCTTAATTGAAGGGAGGGCTGATATGTACTCATGGATGTTACGCAACTGCGAAGAAATTTCCTCGTCTCAACCCAAATTGAAAACATAACAGGGAAGATGTATTCTTGAACCCCTGTTGGTCGTTTCTTTAATACTACCGTAAATCGGAATCTGAGGAAAAGTTTTGATGAGTCAGGTGGGAGTCAGGTGGCTGAGTGGTTAGGGAATCGGGCTAGTAATCTGAAGGTTGCCAGTTCGATTCCCGGCCATGTCAAATGACGTTGTGTCCTTCACCCTACTTGCCTCAGGGGGAATGTCCCTGTACTTACTGTAAGTCGCTCTGGATAAGAGCGTCTGCTAAATGACTAAATGTAAATGTAAATGTAGATACAGTGTTGAAGTGTGTATCTAGGGATGTAATTATAAATCTATTAAGCATCATCCTTCTCTCTCTCTCACACACACAGATTTTCTGTAATGATGGAATATTTTACTAAGACCGTTGTAACATAACTTTTACTCCAGTATATAATTTCTACTGTAATTCCAGTTGACAGAGTATGACAGAGTAGTTTGACAGGTGAAGCGTGAGCTGGGAGGAGGAAGTATTCAGGTTCTGCATGCTGATCCTCACAGCTTTTACCACCCAAACACTAATAGACAGGCCTGTGGAAATACCCTAGCATCAAACACGTGATGAGAACTGCGGGCGTTAGAAAAAGGCATTGAACAGCCCGTTTGTTGGTTCTGTTTAAATCATGAATTACTTTATATATAAAAAGTAATTAATGATTGACTATATATATATATATAAATCAATCGATGTATTTATTGTGGCCTATAATCTATACTTATTAGACATTGGAGGCAAATTGACCGTCTTTGTGTTCGGTTGACTGTTGAGACGTTTTTTTGCTTGATGACTACGTCGGTCCACTTCAACATGTAGGCTATCTGATGGGAACAGTAATTAAGTATCAAGCCAGGTTTCGGGGTCACTGCATCGCACCAAAATTGACGCCTCTGTTCAAGCGTTGCCAATTGTCTGTGGTACGCATCAGCTAATTCTAGCACATTTGCGTTGGTCGCTTGGTTGACTTGATTCCGTCCAGTTATATCTGAGATGGACTCGGTATTCCAGCTGTCAAACTGTTGCCATGGAATTGACTTCTCGCTTTTGCGGTACTGACCAATTGTAACCGGGTTATTTACCATGTGTGAACGGTCCATTGGCTGTTAGAAGAGGGGTACGGCGAAGCCCCCGGAGAGCCCGGGTGGAGAGATGAAGGACCTCTCTGGCTGAACGGCGCTGGATTGACATGTTCAAGCTTGTGTTGTCATGGAGAGTCTTCTAATTAGCTCTGAAACAGCGAACCTTTTATATAATTTGATGTAGCCAAAGGAAAACATTGCGATAAAAGCAATTTGTTAATATTAATATAGGCTATATAAATATATAGGCTATAGGATAGCA
This sequence comes from Osmerus eperlanus, assembly GCF_963692335.1. Lineage (NCBI taxonomy): Eukaryota > Metazoa > Chordata > Actinopteri > Osmeriformes > Osmeridae > Osmerus > Osmerus eperlanus. The sequence continues at coordinate 15,782,436 of NC_085032.1, read as the reverse complement.
CCTGTATCGTAATTTGTATTACAACTAGGCCTATAGACTAAATACAATTATGGTTCAATAATAGCCTAGTCCTAATAATTATTCAACCATGTGAAGAATTATAACTTTTAGTTGTTATCAATAGGCCTTTAGCCTGCATGTTATAATTTTTTTTATGTGAAACTTAATAGTTATGTTTTTTAACCAAATATTCAAGCCTATTAGATTAAAATGTATTTCATAATCTCATTTAATAAACTGGGACATAAGAGTCGGAAAATCAGCAAACCTTCAGATCGATAGGGCAGGGACAGACATGACTCAGACAGGATCATCCTCACAAAATACATCATGATACGATAACAGAAAAAATATGCAAATTATTACATCCAAAATATCTGTGTAGCCTATGAACAATACTCGTCAATCAATCTATAGTGTGATTTGTCAGAATTTGGGTGTGTGAAGAGAGAGACGGGGGGAGGTATAGCCTACAGAATAGAGGCCTTATTTTTATCCTTTAGATAGATACACGGAGAAGGACACTCCTGTGCGCGTGTCTATTAAAGAGGGATCAACAATGAAAAGCTCGCGCACGGCGCGGACCAAGGGCCAAGTGGGAGGGGGCACAAGGGCGAAGGAGATTGAATGGGAGGAGGGATGGAGGTGCAGGGTGTGTGTGTGTGGGGGGGGGGGGGGGGGGGAGTTGACCAAGACTCTATGAGTGTACAGTTTAGTGTAGATATCCGCACGAGATCGACCCCGCGCCCGTATTGCGACTTCAAGACACTTTTCACCAAACCCTTGTTCCCATGCAGAAAAGACACGCACGCGTTCCCGTTAAAGACTTTACAGAGAGTGCCATTGATTTCCCTTATCAAATAAACAGAATGGCACAACGCGCGTGGGCCCCCTCCCTCCTCCCCACGCGCAGGCTCCTCACTCACACCCCTCCCCAGCTCCGGAGACTGGAGCAGCTGGGATGCCATGTAAATTCTACATGATTGGCACCTTGTGATTTTAGCCCCGCTACCCCCCCCTTCCCAGCCCAAGATTAAATCCAGATTAATGCTTGGTTTATGCAATAACCGTGCATGTTTTGCTTCATCTGACAGTGTACCAGTTATCATGTCCATGGCTTCTACACGAATTAGCATTTTTGATTAATGCTTGATTAGAGCAGCGATGAAACGGTTGATTATTGGGACTTGATCCTGAAATGTGATATTCGTTCAAATTGTTCTTTTTGACCCTTAAATGCAACTTAATCCACGTTGCCCTTTTGATTGCTCATTGGTCTAATTATCGTCATCAGGGCTTGTATTATCATCCAACAGCCGGGAGTACTTTGACATCTAAGTAACCCGAGCCCTAGCTCCATTGACAGGCTTTGTTTTAGACATTGGTCGGCAATATGTTCTCCTTCTCTCTCTTTTTTCTACCTCAGATTTCCCCCCCCTTTCTTTAAAGGGAGCGGTGTGAGTTGATACCGGGCTCGTGTTGCGTATGGATTTTCGTTTATATAATCGATTGAAATGTCCCAATACATCGATTTTGGGTTCAGTGTTTTACAAACAAGCGTTTATGGGTCTCGATTTTCTGTTGGGCATGACTTCAGGGTGCCACTGCGCTGAGAAAAAGGCTTGTTGGCATGTGATCTAAATAAAACAAATAAACAGCTTTTGTTTGTCAAATGTAACGCGAGGAGAGAAATATGTGAATAAACACACAAACGCACCGTCTTCCCTTAATACATCTGTGGTGAAAAACACAACACAAAGCATTCCCTTTCTCAGAAATTCTCCTTGAATTATATGCCATCACAGTGTGATTGCGGAATATTAAATTAAAGTTGAAGAAGTCCGCATGGAAGCAGGCAACGTCCAATCCGCAACTCATTTCCCCTGTTGTAGCGAGGCATCACTTCGCTCCTCTCTTTTCAATGACAATGTGCCAAATCTAGGCATTTTGAAAACTGTTTCCATATGCTATAAGCGGATCGCTACTGAGAAAGAGACCGAAGAAAATCGGAATGCTTTATACCAAAGGTACATATACATTTTTATCTACATTATGCTGCATTTGGTTTATTCTTAAGGGATTTGAAGAGATGTCTTTTTAATTTTTTTATTTTAAGACAGGCTTTATATATATTTATGGATTGGTGTTGGATGGATTTGGCGGTGGACCTGGATATGTTGGGTGAGGTTATGTTGTGCGTATACGTAAAAACATATATATTGATCAGATTTCGACGTTGTATCAATTTCATATCGAAGCGGAATTTGACATATTTCAACATGTATATGTCATTGGTCATGTCGTCAGGAAGAGAGTAAATGCTCAGGACCTTGGCCATTAAACAGTAAGAATAGGTGTGTTAAATTGGTTTTATTTTACATTTAAATATTTGCATCCCAAATAGGCATTTAGATTCACAATGCAAGTGGTATTGATATGACTTTGCGATTAAATCAATTTGATTCCAGATCATTAAAAAAAGATAGGCCTTTGCACAGTAAAACGTGTAACCTCGCACTTTTATTTCGAATATTGTGTATTTATAGTGATAAATTATCATTGCCAGATTTGACTTTCTTCGTTGTTTATGTTTTTATCTTGTCATGTCTTGTAGTTTATATGAATTAGGCTTTGAAGCCTCCTGTTCCTAAGTGCTGTCAGATAGTTCTGTTCGTGTGCTGGTTGGGTAGGGTCACTGTGTCGGGCATAGTGGGTCAGCTCGTGGTTTGTCTAGGGACCGGCAGGGTCAGATGTTCCCATGGTGACCCAGTCAACCCCAGAGGGCGCCGACGCTTAGGGCAATCACTCTGATTCCTAAGCCCGTAGCACGAGCAGAGCCATGCCAAACTTTGTAGCCTGTCTACCGGCGATGACTAGTGGGGAGAAAAAAAATTAAAGTTTATACTGTCAACAAGAATAGGCCTAAAAACATATTGTTCATACAAAACCTTTTTTTTTCTCCAAATCTGTCCACTTTTAAATCCTTAAACTATACCTCAAAAGTAGAGGCTTATACAGAGTTAATGGTTAAAAAAGGAAACAAAATAAATGAAAAGAAGCTAAATTGCATATTAAACACGCATACATTTTCTTATAAATTCAGACTGATCAAACATCCTGATTATATAGGTCCATTCTAGTCGAATGAACCTCCTGCCGGACACAAACACACACACACACACACACACACACACACACACACAGAGACACACACTAACAGACAGTTTGCAGATAACAATCTACAATTAATTGAGGATGATACGATATGGAAATTGGGTGAAATAGTAGTTAAGACGGTCTTTTGTCAACCGGCCCACGGAGAAAGAGCATCGTTTGCGGGGAGAGTAGGTGGGTGCAGACCTGGGGGGTTGCAAATGCAGGAGGTTCAGATAAGCTGGAGACTATTAATCGCTTAAATCCGTTTTACTTTCTCCTCTTCCAAGAACACAAATTCCGTAAAAACATGATAGCATACAATTTAAAATAAAACGCAGAAACACTGTAAATAGGCTACATATTAAGCTATACAGTCTGTAGGTGAATAACTTCGCGAAAAATAAATGCCAATTTGAAAAAAAACATGAGTTAAAAAGCCTAACTCCATTCCATTCGCTCCTGTTTGCAATACAATCGTCAACGGTAACATTATAAGTCCATCACATTAGGTTTCGAAGGGAAGCTCGACAGCCCAAACGCTCTTGCACATTCTCCGTCCATGCAGCACATTCGGTGGCTTAGCTGCCCTGCAAGCCCGCTGAGGAACAGTCTCCCGGGGGTAGGCAGACAGGAGTCCTGGGAGGACGCCGAAGCTGCGGGCTCGTTTCTGGGTGAGAAGTGACGCCACAGTGGATCACCCCTAACCCGAGTCTGGCACCCCTGCAGCCCAGGACTAAACAGCATCGCGGCGGTCTTGTTGCGCGGTTCAGAGTCCTTGTAGTTCCGTGTGTCTGCAGTAGACCTAGTTCACTGCCAGCAGTTCTTATCATGAGATCCCAAGACCCAGTTCAGTCAATTCACCTCCTTCGATTTTTTCACGAAGGGGAGCCGATCTCTTGATTTTCACCACGATTAACATCTTGTAAAGGCTCACTCCTCGATAGCGACTATTAGGAGAGATAAAATACAAAGTAAAGGTCTAGAATAAGAAGAAGTAAGTGAACCGACTGCTGCAGCTTCTAAATAGACTTCACAATATGCATATGAATGGACCATTGAATAGCCTGGAAGTATGTCCGTGTTAGGCCATTGGAGATTGCAGTTATCTATGGGTAAATAGGGTGGTATGATGGATTACGATCATTTAAAACACAAATAAACAATAGGCCTACCTTTTCTATTTTCTAAATCCAAGTTGCTCTCTCTCTTTACAAACCACTGGATATCACGGTCACAATACACTGCTGGGCCCAAAACAGTGTAATGCCTCACTTATCATATGGTGTCCATAAACAAAAACAAAAGAAAATTGTTTTTAGATATGTTGTTTGTAATTCATTGACTAATTATACAATTTTATGTGGAGTTAAATGGCGTGTCTTTTAGCGGTCTAGGTGTCCAATATTTCTGTGCGTCGCGATGCGGTTAAGAATGCTACACCTGCAAAACATCATCTGTCAGTTTCATATCCCTGCGTATTTAAAAGTTGTATGTTGACAGTAAAGATGTAGTCGATATTTCGACTGCACACCAATGTTCACAGAGAATAGTTACATTTATGCACAAAATTCCCAACACATAAGGTCCACACACAGGCCCGGATAATAGCATAGCATCTACCGTTGAGCCATATTCTTCCTCTCGCTCACTAGTTACAATTCATTATAGCATATTGAACCATTCTGATCAAATGTCATCTTTTACATTTGAATTTGAATATGTCATACTTGGCAAACACAATGGTCGCATGGACATTTATATAACAAAAATATTATTTAGGCTATATCACCTTCTGTAACATGTCTTCTCTAGCCTGTAAACTGAGTGTAATATTCATCTGCAAAACCATTTTAAAAATGACTTCTATGTTACTCTGCCTTATTTGGTTAACAGGAAACGGCCATTCATTGTTCTACATATCGTTTGGCCACACATAAAACCGTAAAGATTTTTTCCTAGTTAGATCATTTCGGTGTGCCTGACTCGCACTGTCCTACGGCTCCACAGACAGGGCTCGAGCGCGTCATTTGCAATGTGGAGACTGTTGATCAACTCACTAATTACACTTCTCTCCTCTCCCTCTCTCTTGCTCCCTCCCTCCCTCTCTCATTCGCCCTCTCTCCTCCATTCCCAGAGTGCATATCGGGAATAGACACACAAAGACATGCGCACTCAACTTAATCAGCCATTTTTTTAAACAGGGCTAAAACGATAATAATTAGCAGAATAAAGACATATCGGATTTTCATTTCCCTTCCTCCGTATCCCGGCCCCTCCACAACCGAAACAGCGAGGCTGCCGTCGACACATCGTTCACCGATCGGATCCAAAGGATAGCTTTCATTTGCTTGCCATTGTATTTTTTTCTTTTTTTCCAATATAAAGTTGGAGGATTGTCATTTTCGTCTCCTTTTCCCTTTTTTGGTTATCTAATTACGCAGCCATTGGATGTGACTTTGTTAGAAAAAAAGCGAGACGAAGCAGAGAGAACTGCGGGGGAAGAAAGTAAGTTTTTTCCTATAACTTTTATTGAGTAGTTGGTGTTAAATTTAGGGCGAGTATCGATTATCTTTCTTGCTTGATCCCCCAGAATCTTTGACATTCGGCTCGCTCGGTGACAGCTGTTTCGTGCGGTGTGTTTTCGGTACTAAGCTACCCTGGAAACATCTCGTATCGAAGTGTTTGTGGGAGTCTGGCTTCTACTAAAACAACTGTCATGGGCTAAAACGAAGCGTCTACGCGAGTGTCCATGGTACCTCAGCCAAACAGCTTACCCTTTCAAAGTTAATAGGGTGTTGTCGGTTGATATCGAAGCTCTTTGGTCTTCGAAGTGCACCGTAGAACAAAATGAACACATTTCCCGGTGTGGCGTTGTAATATGCTCCTTATCGGTTGGCTTGAGATGTCCGACCGCTCGGACGTGTCCATTTCTGGGTTGTTTTCAGTCAAGGTGTTAAGCTTGAGTTCAATAGACTATACTGTTACACTTTGAGTAAACTGGATCGGAATTGTTTCTATTGGGTATAGGCTATACATACCTCATAATATATTTTTCAGACTCTAAATCGCTATCTTCGAAACGTTGAATAGCCAGCCCCATGCAGTCAAACATGCACGTACATTCTTGAGTCACGCAAATACTCTTTACACAATTCCAGCGCTTTATTTAACGTCAATTACTGGTATATATGTCTTAGTATACGACTGGAATGACAGTGTAAGGGTTGAAGAAGCATTTGCCTATACATTAGTCGTTACCTGCTGCGTGTACCGGAGACTCCGTACCGAGGCGTGGGTGTCTGTGTCGCCGCAAAAGGAGACCGATCGGTAGGATAGGCTACTGATAAAACTCACGTCCCTTCAGAGTCACTCCCGGATTCGTATTTTTGTGAAAGCCTATATTCTATGAAAACAGACTTTGTAACCTAATCACAGGCTTTTCAAAACTCTTGAATATAGATTGGTGTTTTTTCTATTTTTTCTATATCTTTTTTTACTCCTGCACTCGTAGCTGTAAGATCCATTTTCACTACCCATTCGCGTTGGTAGGGTCATATTTTTTCCACATAATGAATTGTCCTTCCCTTTCCGACTGAGTTGCAGTGGCTTCTGTAAGTTGTCGATGGTTATTGTTTTGTGTAACTTGGGGAAGAGAGGAGAGGGCTAGTGGTGGGAGTCTTTTTTGCTTGATCACTGGTTTGAGGTAGAGACTTGGCTGGATTGGGACGCGACAGTGACAGGGACATCGATCGCTTGCATTGAGAGCACAGAAAAAACCGGGCGAAGGGCGAGCCAGCCTCAAACTCGGGTATGTAACGGTGTGTGTATACGCTCTCTTCGCTCTCCCTATTGTACGCGAATAATACTGCAATGTTTCACAAGATTTTATGGAATATGGTGGAATTTTGTATTAGATCTCTGGCTATCTTTTGAGTTCATAGCGATTTTTCTTGATAAATTTGGAAATGCATGTGCCCAGTTGCCTATGGAAATACGCAATTATCTATGGATATTTTTTACTTCAGCGAATATGCGGACTGATTGTCTAAATTATTGTAGGCTATAGCCTAATGTTGGACGCAGAAATTATATTTTTTATAACTTACGTTTGTAAGTAGGCTAACTCTATGTGTATGTATAGGTAACCTGTATTATTTATAATAATAATAATTATTATTATTGCTTTATTTTACTAAAACATTCTGGGGATAATAAGAAAAGCATAAACATGTCAGTTTTTTTGTCAGTGAGATTGCGAATTAAACTTAACCTATTTATATTAAAGTGTGAATAGTGATGATTTGGGATCTTCTAGTCAAGATTTTTTTCGGTGTTATGTGTAGGTATACTACGCTACAAATGTCCCATAAGAGCAACACACACAAAATAGATACATCGGAAATTACATTTAAATTGTCTTATTGCAGTGGATTTCATCAGGAGCTTAATGATGCCATTGTCAAACAGTAGCCCATGTTTTTTTTTTCAGGGCGATGCAAATTAGATTATTTTTTTGGTAACTGTGGTTCCGTTTTTGTTTAGTTTTTCGTGATGAATAATATCATTGGAGTAGCCTACCAAACACTGCCTCTCTGCCTTTGGTGTGTACGAAACAGCAAAAGCAGAGTGTTTTAGGCCATTG
>NC_085032.1:15752734-15774438 GCF_963692335.1 Osmerus eperlanus | reverse complement strand
GAGCGCTTCAGATTCTAACCCTGAGCCTGCCTGTAAACGCTGGTTATCAGTGCAAAAGCTAGGCTGGTCAGGGATAGGTTGAATGCGAGATAACATCGACTTGCAGTTGTTAGCTAGCAAGCACACCACAGACACACAGCCAGATCTCAAGATGCCTCTCAGTACGAAACGTGTGGAGAAATGCATACTTCCTGTTAAACCACCCTGTTTTAAAGACACACTTCAAGTCATGTTACCATCGTATGAGGAGCAGAATGAAACCAGTGACAGGTACTAAATCCAGCATTAGCTCTAACCAGCCTCACGTTTGTAAATATCTTAAACTCAATCACATTTTATACAAGCTTCTTAAAGCAGGATGCTTCAGAATAAAAATGAAACATGCATGAGTTCAGCCATGTTGTTTTGAGGTTCTTCTGAATGTAATGGCTTACCGTGTCTCAAAAACAATCACATCTTGACTAGGAAATACTTTTTTTGTTTGTTTCTGCTATGTTGTAGCTTGTCGGTAAATGTCTGCTTTACGCTGTGTTCAGTAGAATGTCAACAGAATGACAATCAGACACGTGAAACGATAAGAGCCCTTCGTGTGCACACACACACACACACATACACTTGATGAACTGAATGTACACACACGGGCATATATTAGACACACACCTACAGCAGACACATACTAAACACACATTTTATATGCACACGCGCCCAGAGACACACACACACACACACAGACAGACACACACACTCAGGGCAGGCACAGCTGTCTGTGTGGAAGTGTGTGATCTACAAAGGGAGATGTATAATTATCAGGGACTGTTATCTCACCTTGGCGTCTCTGCCTGTGTTAGAGTTCTGCATTCCTGAGGAACCATGCAACGCTGACTTCATGCACAGCTAGTTGTTTAGAACACAACACTAATTAGTTCTAATGACCAATTACAGGCCTGAGTTGGCACTGCTGCAGGTGTGTGTGTGTTTGGGAATAAGACAAAGAAGTATTTAACACGTTTGTTCAGCTGTCTCCCAGGCAGTGCAATTGTGTTTCAGCGATAATCACCGAATTTCATTTTCTCGTCATTGTGATTTATTTATTATTTTGTATTTAAGCTTAATCTGATGATTTAGCCTAGACTGTCACATAGACAGTATATATAATTTCTTCCGTTCCTTTTTAATCTCTGGAGGTCCTCATGGACTCATCTCTATGATCTCAGATTATACTTATTATAGCACACAAACACACACTCACACACACACACACAACTGTTTGATTTAATTCCTCACGCTTTAATATCCCTCCCACTGGCTCTGTTTAGTGTTGGATTGTTTCAGATTAATCCCCTAATTGCTTTGTAGTTTGTTGGAGAGAGATGGAGAGAGAGTGTGGGAAGGAAGGAGGGAGGGATAGAAAGAGAGAGGGAGAGAGTGTTTGAAGGGAGGGGAAGAGAGAGAAAGAGAAATAAATGACTGACTGACGGTTAATGTTATTTTTGAAACATTGTTCCAACACATTTCTTGCATTTAGCTAACATGCCCAGTAGCTCTATTTCTCTCTCTCTCTTTCTCTCTCCATTTTCTTCAGGCTGTAGAGAATTACCTGTCTGAGATTAAAATGGAATGAACAAAATGTATGATGTGTCTCTGAGACTGAGCTAGTGGCAGTTGAGAGATGGGCAGGGGTCCACAATTGATAACATCACTCTGGTATTTCAGACATCGTTCCAAATGGCACACTGCATCTCCTACTCTCTCTGTACCAGGACTAACACATGTATAATGAAACAGCTATAGTTCTATCTATAGATGTTTCTGAATGTAATATACAATTGACAATGGCAGATAATATATATACATATGATTTCTTTTTTGTGGTGTTTGGACTCCACTTTCTCCTTTCATCCCTCCTTCCTCCTAGTTAGAAAGGAGCTCGGAGCCTCAGTGTTTCTCTCTTGTTTCCATAGAGGGACCTTCAGGTCAGGGGGGCTCAGGAACTTTTGTCCCGTCCTGAATTGTTTTCTGGGGCCAGCTGATGAGCTCAGGCTGTCAGCTTTAAGACAAAGCCTCGGCTGGCTTCCATTCACCAAGTTAATATTGGATTTTTTTTCCCCTCTCTTTTCAAAAGTTTCCAGGGAGCTCTTTTTTATCCACATGTGAACTCTCAGTGACAGGCCTTAACTAAACCCGGAGCATTCAGGAGTGGGGATCCAGTTTGGTGTGTTTCCGCTGTGAGGGGAGAGTGTCTGGGGGATAGGTGGAGTTGTGCTATGGCCAGGCTGACCTCTGTTACTAAAAGGGTATTACCCAAATACTGTGACCCAATGTGGAATGTTTTTAGTTTTTTTTCTTCATTTCTTGTTGAACGTTTACTCTGTCTGGCAGTGCCGTTGAGCTCTGGTGGTTTTTGTATCTAATCGTCATTTTCTCTTCCCCTTTCTTTCTCTCTCTCTCTCCCTTTCTCCCTCCCCCCCTCTCCTTTTGTCTCTGCTTCCCTTCTTCTCTTTCTTGCTCTCTCTCTCCCTCCCTTCTTTTGTCTCTCTCAGGTCCCTGTCAGGCTGGTTGAGATGAGATCCCTATGTAGTGGTCGCCATGGCAACCTGTGACTCCCCCTCTATGGTGTCGCGGCAGGAACATGGCCAGAGAGACGCAGAGGAGGCCCAGAGAGACCGTCCAACTGCCGCCATCGCCATGGAGACCAACGCCGCCGCAACCGCAGTCGACGCACCGGACAACGGCCCCGTCAGCAAGGACGCCAGCAGCAGCCCACTGAGGGTGGCACCGGAGCCCTGCCGGAAGGAAAGCTTTACTACCGCCAACGGGACAGCTAGTGTTACCGGAAGCGGGACTTTACCGGGAGCGGGTTCCGGTTCAGGCTCAGACTCTGCCCCTGCCCCTGCCGCGGCCTCGCCGGTGGTGCCGGCAAAAGAGATCCCCTGTAACGAATGTGCCACCTCCTTCTCCAGTTTACAGAAGTACATGGAACACCACTGCCCCAGCGCCAGGCTGCCCAGCGGGGCAGGGCCCGAGGGCGGGGAGGAGGAGGGCGACAGCGAAGGAGACCGCGACGCCGCGGAGCTCGGAGACAACAGCGAAATGGAGATGGAGGAGGAGGAGGAGAGCGATGTGGAGAACCTGTGCGGAGAGATCGTCTACCAGCCCGACGGCTCTGCCTTCATCCTAGAGGACTCCAAAGAGCAGCGCGGCGCTGAGGGGCTGAGTGGACTCCCTTTCAGGAGCCTCCTGCCCCCTCAGTCCTTCCCCCCTATGTCCCAGGCCTCCGCCGCCAGCGGCCAGAGCGCCAGCGGCCCCGGGGGGGACAGAGACAGGCTGGAGCAGCCTGCCGCTTCACCCATGTCCTTCTACCCACAGGTCATCAACACCTTCCACATCGCCTCGTCCCTGGGGAAGCCCTTCTCGTCAGACCCTGGGTCCTCCTTCCCAAATACCTCAGCGTTGGGGGGCCCAGGCCCCGTGTTGCACAGTTTCCGCGTGTACGACCTTCGCCACGAGAGCGACAAAGACTACCTGACGGTCGACGGCGCTGCCAAAAACTCCTGTGTGTCCAAAGATGTCCCCAACAATGTGGACTTGTCCCAGTTCGAGGGCTGCGTAAGCGACGGGCGGCGGAAGCCCGTGCTGATGTGTTTCCTGTGCAAGCTGTCGTTCGGTTTCAGCCGCTCGTTCGTGACGCACGCCGTCCACGACCACCGCATGACCCTGAACGAGAAGGAACAGAAGCTGCTGAGCAACAAGCACGTCTCCGCCATCATCCAGGGCATCGGAAAGGACAAAGAACCTCTTATAAGCTTTCTGGAACCAAAAAAATCCTCCAACTCTGTGCCCCACTTTCCCTCCTCAGCCAACTTCCTGGGTGGCGAGCCGGGTCAACTCCGCGGGCTGTGGAACGCTTTTCACACCGAGAGCACCGACTCCCTCCAGGCTGGGTTTGCTTTCCTGAAGGGCAGCGCGGCCGCCCAGAGCGACCAAACCCCCAGAACCCAACCCATGCCAAAGGCCGAGACCAGCCCAAACCCTGGGGGCATGGCGGGCGTGCGTCGGACCCCGGCTGGCTCTGCGGCGAGCCGTGAGCAGGACTCGGAGAGTGACTGCGAGGGCCGCGGGCGGGACACACTCACGCAGACACGCACTTTGTGTCCCAACGGCCCCGCGTCGGAGCTGAGCCGGTACCCGGCCGTGAAGCTGGAGCCGGGGGCGGGGGAGCCAGGGGCGGGGCCCGCCAGCCCGGACGAGGACGACGAGGACATCTACTCAAGCGGGGGTCCGGAGATGGAGCCGGAGGAGGAGCCGGCAGCGGGAGAACGAGCCGACAGCACCAGTAGCAAAGACTTCCCTCTCTTAAACCAAAGCATTTCCCCTCTACCCAACCACGTGCTGAAGTACAGCGACAACAAAGCCCCCCTCTTGTCCTCCTCGTCCTCCCTGGCCGTGTGTGAGGAGCTGCAGAAGAGCCACCTGTCCAGGGACAGGGAGAGCAGCAACGACTCCACCAGCGACACCCTAGGGGGCCGTGGTGGCTCCTCCCCCTCCTCCCGCCCCCTGGACATGATGATGATGCGCAGAGACGACGAGAGCCCCGGGCCCCTGCACCAACACGCAGGAAACCCCGGCACTCCCGGGACCCCAGGGACCCCTGGGACCCCTGGACCTGGCGAGGGCTCCCCTGGAAGCGGGGTGGAGTGCCCCAAATGTGACACGGTCCTGGGGTCTTCCCGCTCCCTCGGAGGTCACATGACCATGATGCACTCACGGAACTCGTGCAAGACGCTCAAGTGTCCCAAGTGTAACTGGCACTACAAGTACCAGCAGACCCTGGACGCTCACATGAAGGAGAAGCACCCTGAGTCCGGGGGATCATGTGTGTACTGTCGGACCGGCCAGGCTCACCCTCGCCTGGCCCGGGGAGAGAGCTACACATGCGGCTACAAGCCCTTCAGATGCGAGGTTAGTCTGGTTTTCCTGCTTATCTCAGCCAGGGTTATGTTGTCTTTAAGAGGAAGTTGGGCTCATTTGATGGGAGGGTACACTGTCACGAATGCTTAGTTTGGACGACATCTTTTTCCCCCAGTTGATTGTGTTTTTTCCCCTCTTCCAGACCTTTGTAACAGTGCTTAGTGGGATTATTCAGTGTTGTCTACTGCTAGAGAGTTAGGGTTGTAGAGTTCATTTGAATTTCCTTTCTTTGAGGCTTAAAAAAAAACAACATAACTGACCACATAAAAAGTGGGGTTTCGTTTTGAATGCTTGTCAAAGTGAACAGTTCGGTGAACGTTCAGCAAGAGCCAATCGTACTTTATCGTATTCCTTCTTTGATAAATGTCCGAACAACTCTTTCAATACACTCTTACCTCACGATGAAATTGGTTTGGTGAAAAACGGGTAAAACTGGGAGCGTTTGCTTGACGTCTTGGAAGGCCCTTGATTGTTCCTCCCTGTGTTCGCTCCAGGTGTGTAACTACTCCACCACCACCAAGGGAAACCTGAGCATCCACATGCAGTCAGACAAGCACCTGAACAACGTCCAGACCCTCCAGAACGGAGGCACCGAGGTGCAGTACACCCACAGCCACACCCACAGCCACAACCACAACCATACCCACAACCACAGCCTGGCCAATCCGGTGCCCAGCGCCAGTCTTGGGGGCAGCTGTGGGACGCCCTCCCCCTCCAAGCCCAAGCAGAAGCCTACCTGGCGTTGTGAGGTGTGTGTTCTGCTGCTCGTCCTGTCCCACAGGGTCTCTGTGTGTGTGTGTGTGTGTGAGCTGCACAGTTGTCCGTGTCCTATGAACTGTCCGGGATGTGATTTCCAGAGTTCTTGTGCTTCCCTTATTCTGCGTGGACACAGGTTAGAGTCTGTGAGATGTACAGTGGTCAGTATTCTGTAAACAGACCAAATACAGATCCAGTATGATTCCCAGGCCCTCCCTCTGTTCTCGAGTGCATTGAAAGATAATACAGACGATAATGTCAGACATTTACCCAAGAAGGAACATGGAAACACGGGTTGAGAATAGACAGATGAGGCCAAAGTGCCTAGTCCCTGGAAAACAGCCTCTTGCTTAAACGTTTACCGAACGGCTCACCAGGAAGAGGTACTGACTCGTTCCCTCCCGCAGGTGTGCGACTACGAGACCAACGTGGCCAGGAACCTTCGTATCCACATGACCAGCGAGAAGCACATGCACAACATGATGCTGCTGCAGCAGAACATGAAGCAGATCCAACACAGCCTGCACATGGGGCTGGCTCCAGCAGAGGCAGAGCTGTACCAGTACTACCTGGCCCAGAACATGGGCCTGACCGGGGTCAAGTTGGAGAACCCTTCTGGACCCGAAGCCTCCGTGATGATGAACCCCTTCCAGTTGGACCCTGGCACGGCCGCGGCCCTCGGATCCAGCCTGGGTGAGCTGGGCTCGGGGTCGGGTGGGGGGGTTTAGGGGCCTCTTTGGATGTTTCGGTTCGTGTTTGGGGATGAGTATAGCTTTGTGGGAGAGACTTTTGCTTGTAGATCAAGATGGTTCCAGGATCAACCACTCTCTCTCCTGCATGCCACTTTACATCTAAACATCCCAGAAGGGCCTTTTTTTCTCCATTCTTTGTTTCCATGTTTTTAATCTTCCTTGGGTTCCCTTGCTGCCTACCTTTTTACCTCTCGGACATCACCTTATCCCGTCTCCTCTAGACCAGCTCTCTGGCTCAGGGCTTGATCTCTCCCCCTGTCCTCCCTCCTGCTCTCCCTCCATTATCCCCGCCTTTATTTTCCCTTTTTTTTCTTCCTCTTCTCTTCCCTCTCCCTCCCTCTCTTTTCTCTTCTCTTCCCTCTCCCTCCCTCTCTTTTATCTCTTCCCTCTCCCTCCCTCTCTTTTCTCTTCTCTTCCCTCCCTCTCTTTTCTCTTCTCTTCCCTCTCCCTCCCTCTCTTTTCTCTCTCTTCCCTCTCCCTCCCTCTTCTCTTATCTCCCTCCTCATGTTGCCCCTGTGTCATTGTCTCCTCTCACCGACCTCTTTCACTGATTAAAAGATGATTATGAGCCGCCACATGAGAATTATTCTTAATCTTTCATTCGTAATTTTCTTAAGTCAGCTTAATCCCCCTGCCCCTCCATCTCTCTCTATAAAACCCCCTACCTCTTGCCCTGAAGCACGCACACACACACACACACACACACACACACACACACACACACACACACACACACACACACAGTGCAGGGAGTGGATTCCCCTGAGAGGAAAGGAGATTTAACAATGACCCGGCACTGTTACACACCAACTCTTACATCAGACCTGGAGGTCACACTTAACACATTGACACTCAGTGTACTGTAGCACTGTCCACACACACAAGGATACGCACACACGCACACAGCAGACATGTGGTTTGTTTTGATCAGTAGCTAGCGGTTCTCTGGTCTCACATGAGCCTCTCGTTAAGACCTGCTAATTGGCAGATTTGTCCTCTGACTGTAAAGAGAAAGACGGAGAGAGAGAGAAACCGGAGTAATTGTTAAATTCTGTCTGTATTCCACTTCCTCTGTGGACGATTTTGTCAGAGACATATTGAGCTGGTCTTGGAACTGAGAAAAAGGGAGGGTGAGGAGGGGATCAAACATAGGGGTAAATTACATGAATGGAATATAATCAGATTTTGTTCAAGGGGGTAAAGAACACACACAAAAAAAAAAAATCTTAAAGGAGTTACTTTTATATATCGATCAGCATTTGTGTGTGTGTGTTGAAGAACAAAGCGACACAGCTCAAAAGGGGTGTCCTTCCACTGCTATGGAGGGTAATTAAGTCTATCTGATGAGAGAGTTAGCAAGTTTGAAAAGGATGATTGTAATTGATCCTGATTCAATCCTATTAGTTTTTTTTTTTTGTTCTGGTCATGGCTTTGTGGGAGCACCAACTCACTGCTAGGGTTCATTTTCTCAAATCCCTTTGTGTGTGAGAGGCCTAACACTGGGAGTGTACTAGTCCCTGCTTCATTTTATTTGATAGGAAGAAAAAAACTTTTTTCTTTTCAGTTTCAGTCCTACCTGCAGTTCTCATTGTTCCATCTCTCGCGTCCCTCGCCCCATTCTCATCCTATAATCCACATTTCTAACCCCCACTCACCCTCACTCTATCTCTCTCTCTCACGCTTAAGAAAATCTACCCCTTTGTCTTTCGTCCTATTCTCTGCCTCTCTAATCAACAACTCTCTGTCTCTCTCTATCTCTCTCTATCTCTCTCTCCTCCAGTGAGTACTGACCTCTCAGCAGAGCTGCGTCTGTCCGGGGGTCAGCTAATGGCGGACGACCTCTCCGTGCTGACAGGGGGCGGGGTCGGGGGAAGCGGCGTGGGCGGGGACGTGTCCCCCCCCCTCAGCGACCCCGCCCTCCGCCTCTACCAGTGTGCCGTCTGCAACCGCTACTCGTCCGACAGCCTGGAGGCGCTCAGCGCCCATGTCAGCGCCGACCGCGCCCTGCCCGAGGACGAGTGGAGGTGCATTCTGGGAGACGTGTACCAGTGCAAGCTGTGCAACTACAACACCCAGCTTAAGGCTAACTTCCAGCTGCACTGCAAGACGGACAAGCACATGCAGAAGCACCAGCTGGTGGCTCACATCAAGGAGGGGGGGAAGGGTAACCAGTGGAGGTTAAAGTGCGTCGCCATCGGCAACCCTGTGCACCTGAAGTGCAACGCCTGCGACTACTACAGCAACAGCGTGGATAAGCTCCGCCTCCACGCCACCAACCAGAGACATGAGGCGGCCATTCGCATTTACAAGGTTAGAGACCCACAATCCCTCTGTCCTCCCTCCTCGCTCCTCACACACCCTTCACAACATCGCCCAATGAAGGAATTAAGGAATTGTTGATTTATTCTGATTACCTACTGCTTCACACACCCCTACACTCACTCACTCACTCACTCACACACACATGCATATACACACTCCGAAAACCAAAACAGTTTGCCCCTGGTGACCCCTGAACTAGTTAGTTGACATTAGTAGGTTGATTCAGTCTCAGTGGTCAGCATCCTAAAGCTGAAGCCATCAGTGTATTAAGCAGTGATTAGCAGGCAGGTACTTAGTAGATAGTGTTGCCTTGAATAGATTAGGATTTACGTGTTTACAGCTACCAATATAGGTGAATTTAAATCACCCTATCATTGACAAATTCGTATTAACTAAATCTAATTTATGCAGAGACATACACACACGTACACCTATGAAAATAAACTAATTAGGATCTTGCTATACTACAAATATGTGAGGTGTGTTTGTTTGTGTGTGAGCATCATCTGGAAACAGTCAGCGAGATTAAATAATCCATAAAAAGAGAAACATGGCCCTGCTAAAGGAAGTCAGAGAGAGAAAACAAAAGAGAGAATCTAAAGTTTAATGTCAAAAATATTAATAAAATAAAATAAAAAACTCACCTTTTTCTGAAAAAACTGTGAGCAAGGGGACATTCAGATGTTTTACACACACACACACACACACACACACACACACACACACACACACACACACACACACACACACACACAGATAACCGTACACACACACGTACACCCCCCCTCCACACACACACACACACACACACAACCATACACACACCCCTGTGCACACACTTCCGTACACAAACTTACACACACCCCCGCACACAAAACCAAAACAGTTTGCCCCTGGTGACCCCTGAACTAGTTAGTTGACAGTAGTAGGTTGATTCAGTCTCAGTGGTCAGCATCCTAAAGCTGAAGCCATCAGTGTATTAAGCAGTGATTAGAAGGCAGGTACTTAGCAGACAGTGTTGCCTTGAATAGATTAGGATCTACGTGTTTACAGCTACCAATATAGGTGAATTTAAACAGTTGTTAAATAAGCATTTTCTAAATCTCATTTGTGCATAGGCACACAGACAGACATTCACACACAAACACGTACACTCACCCAGACGTACAGACAGTCAGGTCTGATAGGGTCCTGCTGGACTTTGAATATCTGATGGATGTGTAAGTGGAAGCATTGGCTGGCAGGTAGAAGTTGACTTTAAACCTTACACGCACCTTACACACACCTTACACACACCTTACACACACCTTACACACACCTTACAATAGCCAGCAAGTTACGTCAAAGAAAAAAGAAGTTTTTTGTCAAAAACGATTTGTTAAGAGAACTCTCTCACCTTTTTCAGAAGAAACTAAGAGAAAGGGACCTTTCTAATTATGTGTGTTTAAAAGAAATTACACACACACACTTATTTGGCGTCAAGGTGTAATAGAGATGTACTTTTGGACAGGTACAGTGGTGGTAAGAACTTCCCCATAGCTACCCTCTCTACCTCCCCCCACCTCCTCCCCACCTCCTCCCCCCACCTCCTCCCCCCACCTCCTCCCCCCACCTCCTCCCCCCACCTCCTCCTCCACCTCCTCTCCCCATCTCCTCCACCACCTCCTCCCCCCACCTCCTCCCTCCACCTCCTCCCCCCACCTCCCCCCCCCACCTCCACCTCCTCTCCCCATCTCCTCCACCACCTCCTCCCCCCACCTCCTCTCCCCACCTCCTCGCCCCACCTCATCCCCTCTCCACAAATGTGTTCTGCAGATGCCGACTTCAATGCATCTGGCAGGAATCAGACTACTTTACCCTTAGACATTTATTTGACCAGAAAAACACCTCTTCTATTATGTAGGGGAGGTGAAAGGCACATGGGATCTCGAGGTAGCTTGGCCCGACGCATAAAGGAGCCATGCGTTGATGGGCTTACCATATGGCAGAGGGATCATGGGATGTCTGTACGGCATGAGAAACCATTGAAGAGGCAAACAAAAAGCATATTCAGAACTTTATTGCTGCTTTGTAGCTGCGTTTGGCGGGGGATTGAGATGGAAGCTTTTCCAGACATTCTGTACCCCCGGCCGTCCGTAGAAGGCATTAGCGCTGCGGGGTCTCCCCCGGGGCTGTGGCAGGGGCACAGCAGGTGAACCAGGAAGTGACTCACCTGGAACAGAAACGTTTGATGTCGTCTCCTCTCTCTCTCTCTCTCGCTCTCTCTCTCTCTCGCTCTCTCTCTCTCTCTCTCTCTCTCTCTCTCTCTCTCTCTCTCTCTCGTTAGTTAGTTAGTTAGTTAGTTAGTTATATATTTTTGGAACAACATGATTGTCCTTTGCTAAACGTCCATGCCTAGTCTTGGTCCAATACAATTGGTCAGTTATGGTTTGTGTAAACTCTCACAAGAAGGGGAATTCAAAAGACCTCCACAACCCTAACTCTCTAAGAGTACAAAACCCATTTTATTTTGTATTTTTAATGATATGAAATTGAAATATGTTCCATAGTAGGAGTTAGGTAGTGTGTATTGCAGACGGCCACCCAGACAGCCTGTATTAGAAGGTGCTGTAGCATGGCCCAACCTTGGCTGCAGGGTTATGGTGATGTATGACGACTGATGTGATCATCTCAATAATAAACACAGGTCTTAATACAGATGGAGGGAGGAGTAAATCTGTCAGTGCCATTCAGGCCAGGGGTGTGTGTGTATGTGTGTGTGTGTTCATTGCATAGGCCCTCGGGTCAGTAGGAGTTGAGAATGTTCATGGTCAGTGTTGCATGGTAGAGGACCACACACACACACCAACTCATGAACTGACCAACAGCACCTGCTCCTCACCCTTCCTACCTTCTCTCTCTATTCCTCTTTTTATTTCCTTTTGATGCTGTTTCATAATTCTTTTATTCCCCCCTCTTTTCTCTCTCTCCCTCCCTCCGTCTCTCTCTTTCTTCTCTTTTTCAAGAGGAGAGAGAGGGAGGGATGGTTTGTGAAGAGTGAGATAGTGAGGAGAGTGAGAGAATATATCTTCCTCTCTGTCTCTCCCCTGGGGAGAAGCAGATAGCCCATCTCATTACCCATGATCCTCCTGGAAACACCACTGCTGGCCGGGAAACGAGGGGGGAAATTAAACGAGAGGAGGAGGGGAGGAGGAGAGACTGGAATTTTAGATTCATCAAAAGAATAGAGGCCTTTTTTCTCATTTCTACCTCGTCCTGCCTCCCCTCTTTTCTTCTCTCCCTCCCCCATCCTGAAGCAAAGGACTTCTCCCGCTCTCCTCGGCTGGTGCTGTGATATTACCTCTCCCGCCCTGCCTCCACCATTAGTCCAGGTCAACCCTGCCCCTTCTCATTTTCAAGTCAAATGGCCCTCTATATATGCAGGCCTAATTATTGGACTGTCATTTGGTCCTGTGTGACGAGGAAATGGACAGGAGATTGACTCCGGTAGATTTACATAAAAAGTCATTGTGCTGCTCCAGAATAGAAAGGAGGCTCTATTTCAAATGCGTGGCTTGTCCATGACACACACACACACACACACACACACACACACACACACACACACACTCATACTCACACATTCATACTCACACACTCATACTCACACACACAGAAGTGTGCTGCTGCTAGCTCATAGTCTTGCAGGTATTTGTGCGTCACTCCACAGCTCCCAGACGCCATCTCCTCGCCCGTGAGTACTTGTCTGTGGCCCTCCTCTCTCTCCTCTCCTGCCTTCTGCCTGGTGCTTCTGTTAGGCAACCAGAGCTTTTTAATACTGATACAATACTGATTTTAATACTGATACAATACTCTGATTTTAATACTGATACAATACTCTGATTTTAATACTGATACAATACTCAATCGTTTTTTTTTAAATCCTATTGATGTCCCTGAGCTTTCTTCAAAGCTGGGCGGGTCACCCCTCAAAGTGAACACATCCACCAGCCTCTCTCTCCCCCACCCTCTCACTCCCCCACCCTCTCTCTCCCTTTCTCTCCCTCCCCCTACAGTATCCCTCTCTCTTCCTTTCCCCCCCTCTCTCTCCCTCCCTCCCTCCCCCTATCCCTTTCTCTTCCTCTCCCCCCTCTCTCTCTCCCTGTCCCTCTCCCTCCCTCTCTGTCTTTCTCTCTTTCCAGGAAATGAGATAAGGCTGACACCACAGGGAGGTGCTGATGATGTCAGAGGTGCTGATGATGTCAGTGTAACATAATTAAGTTCTGGATCAGAATATAAATAATGCTAGTGGAAATGGCGATGGATCAGACAGGACAATAGTTCTGCCCTGTGAGTGTTGGTGTTCAGGTTGACACAGACGCACCTGTAGGTAGCTCTCCTCTCTGCTAATCCTCTCTCCCCACCGTCCAGCGGATTGGGATACGAGCTCCCGGCGTCACCTGCCATTACGAGAGAGACTGAGAGAATGTGTGTGTGTCTGTGTGTTTGTGTGTGTGTGTTTCGGGGGTGGGGTTAATTAAGGTATTCCCCTGACCCCCCCCAACCCTCCTCCTATTCTCCGGTGAGCACAGACCAGACATGGAGACACCACTGCTCTGGTAGCCCTCCCTCAGGCCGGGGCACTCTGGTTTGTCTGTGTGCAGGGGACTGTGAAGACCAGCAGACGGGGGTGGGGACAGGTATGGGAGACATGGAGGAGACGGAGGAGGAGTTAGAGGAGGGAGGGGAGGGGAGGGGAGGGGAGGGGAGGGAGGGGAGGGAGGTGAAATAAAAAGACAAACTCTCCTTTGTTCCTGCCTGGACATGTCCCTCTTCCTCCTCCTCTCTTCTACCTCCTCTCCTTCTCCTCCACCACCACTCTTCCGTTCCTGAAGCGTCTTGATCTCCCTGTTCATAACAAAGGAGAAGCAGCCAGTGTTGACAGACATACTGGAGTCACATCACAGTATGCATGGCAACAAGTGGAGCACCTTCATCCTCTTCGCTTCACTTCCATTTTGATGCTTCCATGCGTTCAACGCTCATTTGAAAGCACATAACTCGATGTTGAAGATGTTTTTCGACGCAAGTAATTATTAGCATTAATCGGAGCCTTCAAATCAGATCCGAAACATCGTAAAGTTCAACACCCATATGGGATATTTGAGTGTTTCACTGAGGAATTTGTGTAAACACAGACAGGTTTCATGAATGCTATTTAGCCAGAAAACCCGCCGTGCTCTCCATGAAGCTATCAACATATCGAGTCACTCCAGAACACTCATCCAAATCAATGATCGAATCGATTGGAGTTAATCATGTCTCTCCCTTGGACAAGGCCCATATATACCTCTCTTCACCTTTCTCTTTCCCTCTTTCTTTCTCTCCCTCTCGCTTCTCTCTCTCTCTCTCTCTCTCTCTCTCTCTCTCTCTCTCTCTCTCTCTCTCTCTCTCCCCCCTCTCTCTCTCTTTCTCTTTCTCTCTCTCTCTCTCTCATTATCAGTGTGTGGGACAACCACAGCATTCCAGTGGTAATTGATTTTAACCGTTAGGTGCTCAGTGAAAAGATAAGTAGAGGGAGATATTCGATTACGGATGAACAGAGAGAGGGAGAGGGAGAGAGGGAGAGAGAAGGAGAGAGAGAAAGTGAGTGGGGGTTGGACCTGTTCCCTGCTGTCTTCCTATTGGCTGAGCCTTACGGATGGTAGGAACACAATGGGCTTGACCCTCCAGTGAGTCCATCCAGATTAGTGAGCCAGAGGTAATCTCTAATGCTTTGAAATAGACCTGATAGAAGTCCCACTTACTTGTTTGGGATTATCGTCCATGAATTTCAGCACATTTAGTTAAATTAACCCTTCAAATTATTACTTTTTAATTGCAGCGGCCAGCATTGTGTACACGGTGTCTGCTAAAAGCATTCTGTCAGTACAGATGGCACTGTCGGTTTGTGGAGATACTATATACATTTAATATTATTATTTATTTTTCTCAAGGTAATACCACAAGCCAGTAGTAATATAATGCATCAATACCCTACTTTGTAGCTCCCTCCCTCTTCCATGAGCCAGTCCAGACGAGCGCTGGCTGGGTGATTCACAGCTGCTGCTGCTTCTCTGTCCGGCTCCATTTTTGAAGGCCCAGCGCGGACAACCTGGATGACTGAGCCCACTATTCTACTGCTCTCCTGTCAGACCACCTCTCTCTCTTCCTCTCTCTCTCTTCCTCTCTTTCTTTCTCTCTTTTTGTTCTCTTTCTTTCCCCCCCTCCTCCCAGTACTGGAGAGGGGGGGGGGCTGGATGAGGGACTGGGGGGGGTGGAAGAGGGGCGCTGAACAAAGGCAAACATTTGAGTAATCTTCAAAGTGCTCGTTGGTATGTGGAGTAGACACTGGAATGCGACTGTGGCTGTAGCTTTTCAGGGGGAAAACAATATCCTTCCTCTCCCTCAACCAGCCCTCAGACTCTCCCTCTCCCTCCCTCCCTCCCCCCAGCCAGTCCACCCTCTCCCTCCCTCGCCCTCCCTCTCCCCAGCCAGCCTTCCGCAAACCCAGGAACCCGAGCTGCTCTCTCCCGCCTCTGCTACCACCTCACCTCCCCGCCCTCAACCTTCTCTCACCCCACACTCACCCTCCCTCAACTCCCTGCCCTCACCCTCTCTCACCCCACACTCACCCTCTCACCCACCCCAGACTGCTCCTCCTCTCTCTACCTGCCCCACTGTTGTCTCTACGTGGTGTTGGGGGGGCTGGGCGGTGAACAGGACATCTCAGGGTTCAATGAGCACACGGGGACCTGACTGGGGTGTATCTGCTAGTCGAGTGATCAGAGGGAGATGACTGCTATATGAACAGGGACAATCAGGAGGGAGAATAGTGAAGACGAGAGGGGAGACGGGAGAGGGGGGTGAGGTGAGGGTTATAGTGCTTTTTATGAACAGGGATCGTCACAAGGATGCAGAGAGAGCAGGAAAGTAGGAGTATTCAGACACAAAAAACAACAACACCAGTCAGATATTTGTAACAGACACAAACTGAACTTCCACCATTTTGAGACAGATTCATAGTGAAGTCCTTTTGTCTGCTAATTCCATGTCGGATTCTCACGAGGATCCACACGAGAGTAATTTGGTCCATTCTCTGTCATTACAAGTCCTTGTGTGGGAATTGTGTTCTTTTCTTGGTACCTTTTGTTTGAGCTAAGTAAAACCATGCATGGGCAGGGGCTCACGGGAGACAGTGCTATCCTCACAGTCAGGAATGTGCAATTAGTGATTTGAGCCTCTCTGCTCTCTCCTCTCTCTCCTCTCTCTCTTCTCTAACCTCTCTCTCTTCTCTCTATCCTCCCTCTCTCTTTCTTCTCTCTATCCTCCCTCTCTCCTCTCTCTATCCTCCCTCTCTCCCGCTCGCTTCTCTTTTCCCTCCTCTCTCAGCAGTCAACGCTGACAGACAGGTTTGCGAACAGACCTTCCGCCATTTTAGTTCAGAGGCGTAAAAAAAAAAAAACTTGTTCTTAATTATTTTTTTTTTAAACCCATCGAAATTCAAAAGGCTGCGAATCTTCATAAGACTTCAGTGTCGTCCTGCTGGCAGATCTGAGGTCCGCTGTGCTGCCTCCCAGACTGTGTGGGTCAGGAGAGGAGGTGTTCAGACTGACCCAGGACCTGCTCAGTGTCAGGGTCCTGAGCAGGAGACAGCCCTTGGGGGGGGGGGGGCTGGGCAAGAGGTGGCTCAGACACACTCTAAATCAGCCTAATGTAAATACACATCTTCTTTTTACACAGAAGGGGGTTGTGTGTGTGGTGTGTGTGCGGTGCGTGCGTGTGTGTGTGTGTGTGTGTGAGAGTTGGAGAGGTTCTCTGGTGTGTCTCTCTGTCAGTGCTGGGATTATCAAGGTAGAGTCAGGCTCATCTTAGTGTTTGCTGACTTGGCTGTGTGCTTGATAGCTAGTGTGTGGGTGTGTGAGAGGAGGGAGGGTGGGTGTGTGTGTGTGAGAGGGAGGGTGGGTGTGTGTGTGTGTGTGTGTGTGTGTGAGAGGGAGGAGGGAGGGAGGGTGGGTGTGTGTGTGTGAGAGGGAGGGAGGGAGGGTGGGTGGGTGTGTGTGTGAGAGGGAGGGAGGGTGGGTGGGTGTGTGTGTGAGAGGGAGGGAGGGAGGGAGGGAGGGTGGGTGGGTGTGTGTGTGAGAGGAGGGAGGGAGGTGGGTGGGTGTGTGTGTGAGAGGGAGGGAGGGAGGGAGGGAGGGAGGGTGGGAGGGAGGGTGGGAGGGAGGGAGGGAGGGAGGGAGGGTGGGTGGGTGGGTGGGTGAGTGAGTGAGAGGGAGGGAGGGAGGGTGTGTGGTGAGAGGGAGGGAGGGAGGGTGGGTGGGTGAGTGTGTGAGAGGGAGGGAGGGAGGGTGGGTGTGTGAGAGGAGGGAGGGAGGGTGGGTGTGTGTGTGAGAGGGAGGGAGGGAGGGTGGGTGGGTGAGTGTGTGAGAGGGAGGGAGGGAGGGTGGGTGTGTGAGAGGGAGGGAGGGAGGGTGGGTGTGTGTGTGAGAGGGAGGGAGGGAGGGTGGGTGGGTGTGTGGTGTGAGAGGGAGGGAGGGAGGGAGGGAGGGTGGGAGGGGTGGGTGGGTGAGTGAGAGGGAGGGAGGGAGGGTGGGTGTGTGTGTGAGAGGGAGGGAGGGAGGGAGGGTGGGTGTGTGTGTGAGAGGGAGGGAGGGAGGGAGGGTGGGTGGGTGTGTGTGAAGTCGTGTTTCTATAAGGGGCCATTTGGGTCAGGAACTCCTGAACTTCAGATTGACCTCCTGCCCCATGT
This sequence comes from Osmerus eperlanus, assembly GCF_963692335.1. Taxonomy (NCBI): domain Eukaryota; kingdom Metazoa; phylum Chordata; class Actinopteri; order Osmeriformes; family Osmeridae; genus Osmerus; species Osmerus eperlanus. Next base: position 15,756,870 of record NC_085032.1, on the reverse strand, counting down.
GTCAGGCACACTTACGTCACTGCTGAAAGATATGTGAGTGTTATATGAGATTTACTTAACAGGCAAACAGGACTAGATGTTTCAGGGTATAGTTTTGGATCAGATTTAACATGTATTCTGCTGATGGTTGCAACTCTGAGACAGAGAGACAGTAGGTGGAGGGAGAAAGACGGAGAGAGGGGAAGAGAGGGTGAGGGATAGAGAGAGAGCGTAGGAGGGAGAGAGAGAGACAGGGAGAGAAAGCCAAGGAGAACCAGAGTGAAAGACTCATTGTGATAATTCATTTGTTTGCTTTGGCGGAGATTTGCAGGAATGATTATTTTTGCTGCCCGACCCCGAGGTAAGCTAACCGCTAACCGTTAGCACGCAGAGCCTGAAGGCCCCAAAGCCACAGTCACGCACGAGAGCGAGGAGGCAAACCGAGGAGGTCGGAGAGGAAACGGCTCAGCCATCACCTCGGCATCCCGAGACATCTGAGTTAGCGAGGGAGAGATGGAAAGAGAGAGAGGAGAGAGAGAGAGAGAGAGAGAGAGAGAGAGAGAGAGAGAGAGAGAGAGAGAGGAGAGAGAGAGAGAGAGAGAGAGAGAGAGAGAGAGAGAGAGAGAGAGAGAGAGAGAGATAGAGAGATGAGAGAGAGAGAGAGAGAGAGAGAGAGAGAGAGAGAGAGAAGAGAGAGAAGAGATGAGAGAGAGAGAGAGATGAGAGAGAGAGAGAGAGAGAGAGAGAGAGAGAGAGAGAGAGAGAGAAGAGAGAGAGAGAGAGAGAGAGAGAGAGAGAGAGAGAGAGAGAGAGATGAGAGAGAGAGAGAGAGAGGCTGAGGGGAAAAGAGGGAGGAGAGGAATACTATTTTAGGTTGTAGTCTTTGTAGTCTTATATATTCCACCCTCTTGATGTAGGAAAGTGTGCGTGTGTGTGTGTGTAAACACGTGCGTGTGTGTGTGTAAACACGTGCGTGTGTGTGTGTGTAAACACGTGCGTGTGCTTGTGAGTAGTGGCATTCCCGCCCTCCAGGAATTCCTGGTTAAGGGTACCAGGGTCTCCTAGAGATCCTGTTTGTGTCCCAGCCGGCTGGAGACCAGGGACGGCACCTGGCGACGTGCCGGCTGGGAGACCAGGGACGGCACCTGGCGACGTGCGGCTGGGAGACCAGGGACTGGCACCTGGCGACGTGCCGGCTGGGAGACCAGGGACGGCACCTGGCGACGTGCCGGCTCTTCGGTCGTTTGAGTAACAAAACAAGCTTGTGTTGTCGGGTGTTCTGCTGTTCCCTGTTGTCTTCGAGGCCCGAGGGTTGTGTAGCGAACATGGGAAGTTGGCACGGTTCCAATATGATGAACCCAGCGATATGCCAGCATTACCCTGGATACTGAGGATCTAAGGATCGGGGGGTTGAAACGCATACGCGTAAACACACACACACACAGACACACACACTTATTAGGACATATTTGTTCATAGCAGCCGTGACGAGGTTTATTTGACTTCTGTTCATTAGAAGGCTGGCTCCTTACTTAATAGCAGAAAGGGCCTAATTTGTCCTCTGTTTTTGGCTAGAAAACAGACTTCTGACGATCAAAAAATCTTTGTCATTTTTTCCGCCACACAGACACACACACCCAGACACACACACACCAACGCGCACACAGGCACAAGCATAGGCACACAGGAGTGTGTTTAAACACACACGTGCCATCACAGCCCGTTTGAGAGGAGAGATTAAACAGCAGCTTGTGAGAAGCTGTCCTCCATATTGTTAAGTATTGTGCTAATGAGGCTGAGTTGTCAGAGAGAGAACACACAAGCGTGAAGTTGTTGTGGGGGGTGGGGGGGTGGGGGTGGGGTGTGGGGGGGGGGCAAGGTGTTTTGTAAACATTGATGTCTGCATAAATATGTAAACAGACACAAGCACACACACACACAAGCGACTCGTGCATGCACCCTTCTTGGTGTTTTGGAAGGTGTGTGTGTGTGTGTGAGATTCGGGGGGTGTGAGACGTGACAGGTAAGCTCCCTGAAGTGATGTGTGGGGGGGTTGACAGTGTCAGATTTCTGACTGTAAAAGACAGAAAAATGATCATTCCTGTTTGTGTGTGTGGATATGACACTGACATCTATGGGGAACCCTGGAACGGGTGGTTAGCTGATTCTGATTGGTCCACAGGGATCTTGGAGGTGTTAGTTGATTCTGATTGGTCCACAGGGATCTTGGAGGTGTTAGTTGTTTGCCAGCACTAATCCACAACAATTAGCTACCAGCACACTGGAGACATGCCCTACTGACAGGGTACAGGCTTTTTTGTCACCCCGAAAACAACACACATTCGTGCACACACACACACACACTCCCGAACATGCACTCACACAGTCCCTCAAACACTTCCACATGCACACACACACACGTGACCAGAGTGTCTTTATGAGAGAGGCTGGACGACACCAGATGAGGCCAGAGACGTCTGTCTGGAACTGTCCTGGGATGAGGCAGGAAGTGATGGATGAGGCAGGAAGTGATGGATGAGGCAGGAAGTGATGGGATGAGGCAGGAAGTGAAGTGATGGGATGAGCAGGAAGTGAAGTGATGGGATGAGGCAGGAAGTGATGGGATGAGGCAGGAAGTGAAGTGATGGGATGAGGCAGGAAGTGATGGGATGAGGTAGGAAGTGATGGTATGAGGTAGGAAGTGATGGGATGAGGCAGGAGTGATGGGATGAGGCAGGAAGTGATGGGATGAGGCAGGAAGTGATGTTTCTCCAACGTTGTGTCTTGGACAGTAACAAGGAGGAAGCTTGGCTGTTTCTGAGCACTGAAAAGAGCGCAAAAGAAACTGATGAGAAACACAACAAAACGGAACGTCGTCACGGCCGACGCACACGTCATTGTGTTCCAAGGCTTCGGTGAGGATGAAACAACAGTGTGTAAAGGTGGCAGATCGTGAAGACAGAGATTCAATCAAACGAGAACCACGCAGGCGTCTCTATGGAGATGAGACGAGCCTTGCAGCCAGAGATCGGTTTGTGTGGAGCTGTTATTAATAGTAGAATGGCCGGTCTTTGTGTACACTACGAATTAAAACTGTCTCCTTTTTGAGGTCTTTGTCGTGAGCTGGAACAAGATGGCCGCCAGACTCTTCAGGGCTGGATACGGAGAGTTGACTGAACGGTTTATAAGGAAGTTTCTGCTGTCAATAAGCTTTTCAGAGAAGCCGTAGAAATTGGTGACAGTATGACAGAAAAACTAAAGAAACCCACTTTTTAAGTACACACATCGAATTTGAAGATTCAGTTACTATGGCTGGTTTGTGTGTGTGTGTGTGCGTGTCTCCCTCCGAGTGGTGGTTTCCAAGGGAGGTTGTTCGTCCAGGGAGGCCCTCTTTCACAGAGAAACAAAGATGGCTGTAATTAATGGCCCTGAGCTCCAAGACAGGACAGCTTTCTTCTGACAACTCCAACTTAATTAAAACTTAAAACCCCTGAATGGGCCCCAACTGTGCACAGACGTCCTGCCAACTCGTGAGAAAAACGTTGCAAGTTTCTTTTCTTTTTTTTGTGAGGGGGTGGGGGGGGGGGGGTGGGGGGGTTAAAAGAAAGAAAAGAGTGAGGGAGAGAAAAGATGTTTTAGCGCAGGAGCTGTGTTTTCTAACCCTGTGTTTAGTCAGGGACTCTCACACACCTGCAGCTAGCTCACCCCCCCCCCCCTCTCTTTACCCGCTCCTCACCCCTTCTCTCTCTCTCCTCACCCCTGCTCCTCTCCCTCTCTCTCCCCCTCTCAACTGTCTTTGTCTCTCTCTCTCTCCCCTCCCCCTCCTCTTCCTGTGGGTTGTTTGGAGTGCTAGCTAGCTAGCTAGTGGAGGATCTGATAGCGAACCCCTCTCTGGTGTTTTGTTTCACAGCATTGTCCCTCATCCCTCCGCTCCGCAGCCACACTTGATATGCTCCTCTTGTCCGGGCGTATGGGGGTGCAGCCGGGCCGGGTGGGGGCAGGGTGTGTGTGATGGGTGGGCTTAGGAAGGCAGAGGGAGGGGTTAGCTCTGTGTGGCTGCAGTGCTGTTTAAGAAGGAGCTGGTAATAAGCGCTCGCGGCTACAAGCCCGTGCTGAATAGAAGCACCCGGAGTGTTGTACAATGACAGAGGCTGACA
>NC_085032.1:15695911-15752534 GCF_963692335.1 Osmerus eperlanus | reverse complement strand
GGAGGGGAGGAGAGGGGGATGAGGAGGGGAGGAGAGGGGGGTGAGGAGGGGAGGAGAGGGGGATGAGGAGGGGAGGAGAGGGGGATGAGAGGGGGATGAGAGGGGGATGAGGAGGGGAGGAGAGGGGGTTGAGGAGGGGAGGAGGATGGGATGAGGAAAGGGAGGAATCTTTTCAAATGATTTTTAAATCCTTCAGTAAGCCAGTCGTGCTGCCTCCTAAACAGCCGGTACGCCCAAGGTGAACTACAAAGCACAAATGCAATATATCTGTTGTGTAAGAGACGTGTGTGTGTGTGTGTGTGTGTGTGTGTGTGGATGCATATGCACGTGGGTGTGCATGTGTGTTTTGTTTCAGTACCGTTTGAAGCAGTTTTGTCCTCTGAACACCATTGTTGATGTAAAAGAGTAATTACAATCCTTGTACTCGCAGGAAGGGAACTGAAGCCCCAACAGAACACAAGAGTTCACTTTCTGTTTGTGCTGCAAGACACACACCCTTTAATCTCAGCTGTGTGTTCACAGGAGAGGAGGCGTGTGTGTGTGTGTGTGTGTGTGTGTGTGTGTGTGTGTGTGTGTGTGTGTGTGTGTGTGTGTGTGTGTGTGTGTGTGTGTGTGTGTGTGTGTGTGTGTGTGTGTGTGTGTGTGTGTGTGTGTGTGTGTGTGTGTGTGTGTGTGTGTGTGTGTGGCGCCTGGAAGACACAGAAGGCTGTGTAGAGCTGAGGAAATGAAATGACACGTCTAAAGCAGTTTTAACTGACAACAACAAAAGCAAAGTCAGACTTATTCTTACACAAACGTCTCATCCAAAAGTTAGCTTCTTATTTTGCTAACATGGCAGTTCCATTTCCTGACTGAGAACTAGGGAGATGGCCGACGTTACATGTTTTATCTGCGTTGTAAATGTGCGTGTGTGTGTGTGTGCGTGCCCAGTGCAGGAGCTAGCTGTAGTCTTCTAGGTTGATGTTTAGTATTTTAGACATGCTACATTAACAACATCTGGTTAGAATCTAAATGCTTGTTAAACGCGCTGAAATTCGGAGGGGAAAGGTAAAGAGGGAGAGCTGGAGAGAGGAGAAGAGAGAGAAGAAAGTGAGAGGGGGAATAGAGATTTGGCGGAGAGAGAAGGAGAGATCAGGAAGGTTATTACTCTGGCAGTATTACCACTGGCCCTTGACTGAGCAGAGCTGTGTTTGTGTGTGTGGGTGTCTGTGTAGTGTGTGTGTGTGTATCTGTGGTGTAATGTTTCAAAGTTCTACCCCAGTAAAATACAGAGGCCAAACTTGAGCCACACGGTGCAGGAATGTCACATCACACACACTTATTCAAGGGACTTGCCAGAGGTGTGGGTAGATATTAGCATCACAGTCCAGCACAACTGCAGAGGAGGCACTGTGCACTTTCACACAGTAAAACAGGCCAGTGAGGCGTCATTAGTTGCGTCCTAGAATCAGCATGTAAAGCAGGATTGAGTTTCTTAGTTGTAGTATAGTTTTTTTTCTACCTCTGTTTCCTCTTTCCCATCACATTCCCTGGGCTGACTCAGGATGTTGGCGGTTATTTCACTGCAGTTGCATTGTGGGTAACGTAGTTCCAACCTCCTATCCTATAGAAGTCTCCCCTAAGCGCTGGCCCCAGGTCAGATCTGTTTCTGTTCCTCTAATGGTCAGGCCGGGGCTGGTAATCTGATCCCAGGTCTGTGGTCCTGGAGCTCACTGGTCCGCTTTCATGTTCTGAGCGACCCACATCAAAGAGACTTCCACCGAACTGCCAGAATCACACACTGAGCTCAGGCTGACCTGCTGTGTGTGTGTGTGTGTGTGTAAATGTTTGGTGCATGCGTCTTCTGTTAGTGATTAAGTTGATGGTTGCTGCCACAGACCCCCCCTCCCCTCGCCCCCTTCCCCCCTCCCCACCCCCAAGTGTGCATATAACAAACACACACATTCACTCACTCAATCAGTTGCAAGCACGCAACCACACACACATACACACACAGATGTGTGTGTAAGTGGCAGGGTCAGTCAGAGGGCAGACACTGGTGATGTATAGAGAGAGCTTGTCTGGGAATGTCCTCGATTTGGCAGCACATTCCACATACACACACACACACACACACATGGACACTCACACACACACACAGACACACACACCACCGCATTAAACGGCAAGAGAAAGGAAAAAAGAACTGGTGATAAAAAACAGATGATAGCAGCTCTTCTCTTCCCTGCTCTCTTTGTCTCCCACCTCTGTGCTCCCTGCCTTCACTGCCTCTCCCTGCCTTCACTGCCTCTCCCTGCCTTCACTGCCTCTCCCTGTCTTCACTGCCTCTCCCTGCCTTCACTGCCTCTCCCTGCCTTCACTGCCTCTCCCTGCCTTCATTGCCTCTCCCTGCCTTCACTGCCTCTCCCTGCCTTCACTGCCTCTCCCTGCCTTCACTGCCTCTCCCTGCCTTCACTGCCTCTCCCTGGCTTTTCTTCTTTTTTTCTTCTTCTTTCGTCCCATATCTCTGTGACAGCCGTACAGGTGCAATGCCCCCTAGAGGCTGAAAGCGTTCATGGCACCTTCACACCTTCCACCCAGAGTGGTCAGAGGAAACGGAGAGAAAGTAGGAGATATGGTGGGAGGAGAGAGAGGAAGGAGAATGAGGGGGAGGGGAGAGAGGGAGGGGAGAGAGGGAGGACCGCACACACTGGAGGAACAAAGGAGATAAAGAAATACAGACCAGTCCGAGTCATAGGATATTCTCCCTGCTCTTAACGCAGCAGGAGTGTGTGTGTGTGTGTGTGTGTGTGTGTGTGGAGATGAGCATGTCTGCTCAGTCATGATTAGGCTTCCTCAGTGACAGGATGTAAGAACTGTCTAGCCCTGTGACCTAGGGCACTACCCCCCCCCCCCCCACACACACACACACACAAACACACACACATCTGAACCCCCCTCTCTGACCCCCCCCCCCCCTCGTTCCTCCCTCTCTGGTTTCAGTGTGTGATGAGAGGGTGGAGAGGAGTGAGTGAGGGGGGAGGGAGGGAGGCAGACACAGTGACAAGAAAAGAGGGGCTTTGGGGACTTTCTGTGTTTTTTCTTTAAGACGGTCTGTCGGCCGTTTGAGAAGTCATTTCATTCCGTGTATCTTCCCTCCTCTCTCTATCATCCCATCTCTCGCTCATTATACATTGTTCTCTCTCTCCCCTGTTTCTATTTGTCTCTCCTCTCTTTCTCTCCCTCTCTCTCCCCTCTTTCTCTCTATCTATTTCTCTCTCTGTGTCACACACTCTTCATTCTGTGTGGTTTGCATGTCTTTGTAAGACTAGAGTGCAGCAAAGAATGTAGATCTGAAAAGGCACCTCTCTCACACACACACACACTCACACACCCTCCTCTCTCTCACACACACACTCACACACCCTCCTCTCTCACACACACACTCACACACTCTCCTCTCTCTCCCTGTCGCCTCCTCCTCTTACGTCTCTCTCTGTCGGGGTGTGTGTGTGTGTGTGTGAGGGGGGGTTACACTGCTGCACCAGCACCAAAAATTGCAATTTGTGCCGGTGAGGCGTCCAGGGCTGACAGGAGATGCTCCATCCCTGTTGTCAGAGCCATATTAATAAAACATCAGGAGCAGAGAGCAGTCGCAGAGAGCAGTCGCAATCTCTCTCTCTCACACACACACACACACACACACACACACACACACGCAGACGCCCACATATGCAATCACACGCACAGGCAATCACACACACACCGGCAGCCTTACACACACACAGGCAGACTCTCACACACACACACACACACACACACACAGGCAGACTCACACACACACTCCCAACCTCAATTTCTCCTCTCAATCACTCACCGGCATGTGCCATGAACATTTCATGCTGTATATAATTTCCACTTAATGTGTTGGTGCTTTAAGTGGTGGCGTCAGGGCTGTGTGTGTCTGTCTGTCTGTGTGTGTCTGTGTGTGTGTGTGTTGTGTGTCTGAAAACCACAGAATCTGAAAGGGTTAATTATATCATGTTTCCAAAGAGACCCTGCACCCCTCATGCTCCTCTCACAATGACCAGAGTGATTGTATGCAAATGGTAGTTGACCTGCATGGCCCCTTTCTGTGGGTGTGTGTGTGTCTGTGTGTCTGTGTGTTATTATAATATTTTTTTTAAGGCACCTCAGGATTGATGAGCGCAGCTCTTCTGCGAAACATCATTTTCCTTCTCCTGTAAAAGGAGGAGGGGTCTAGAATAGATGGGCTCTAATTCTGTGCCTTTGTGTGTGTGTGATTTTATAAGTGTGTGTGTGTGTGTGTGTGTGTGTGTGTAAGATTTCTGGTCTGTGGATATGCATAGGACTTTTTGTATCTGTGTTGTGTGTTTGAAATGTGCAGCATCTGTGTGTGTGTGTGTGTGTGTGTGCGCCTGGTTATCTGGCCTCTCTCAGACTGCTCAAAATTCATTACAAAGTGACATCAGCCCAGCCGGAGACAAATGATGTGTGGATGAAAGAGAGCCCGGGCTCGGCTAGGATTAGTGTTAGCACACACACACACACACACACACTAATCCACTGGCAGAACACCGTAAATACACAGAATTATCAAACAAGGGGCTGAACCCACATAGAGAGGGGCGGGATAATCTGCTAGTTGTGAGAAGGTGTGTGTGCGTGTCAGTGTGAGCTTGTACGAGTGTGTGTGTGCAGAATATTTGCTCTGCCTTTTTTTCTCTCTCTCATATTTTCTTTTGTGTGTGTGTAATTCTGTATTTCTGGGCCAGTGAGGCAGTCTGGGTAATGTAGTTTTGTTGGTTTGTTTTCCAGAGGAGTCAGGTGAGGACTGTGAGGCTCCTCCCCCTCGCTCCGCCTCCCGACCGGGACTCAACCTACATGACCGAGAGCTGGCCGAGGCCAAGAGAGCTGACCGAGAAACCAGTAAGTACACACACACACACTCACACACACACACACACACACACACAGATACAATAGCCAACCGCCTGTCTTGGGGTAGTGTTGTCTTTCCTTTCTCTCTCTCTCTCTCTCTCTCTCTCTCTCTCTCTCTCTCTCTCTCTCTCTCTCTCTCTCTCTCTCTCTCTCTGTCTCTCTCTCTGTCTCTCTCTCTCCTCTCTTTCTCTTTCCATGTCTCTGATAAGGGGCCAGCGGGGTGTTTGTGTGTGTGGTCAGGCTGCTGACTATCCTCCGTATGACCTGCTATAATCTCTCCCATCTGACACGCGAGGAGGCTGGGATAAGTTGAGGGAGATATTACTACCCAGTGACCAGACCTAGATTATTTTTTAATCAAATCAGGTTGCGTGCTTGTAATTTATAAGCGCCTTGCATTAATCTTCACCGTAGTTGTGGCCTCTCGGGTGACATATTAATTGTGGCCTCTCGGGTGACATATTAATTTTTCATAAGCGCCAGGATTAGACAGTGCTCATGTATGTGTTTTTCTAATATGGCGTTGCATCCTTGTAACCCCTTGATTAGTTCTCCTCCTTCTTCTCTCTTTGTACTTCCTCCATCGCTTTCTCTTTCCTGTCTTTTGTGAACTCTCTATTTTAATTGGTCAACGGTTAGCCAATCGGTAGCCCGTTCGTAAAGTGTTGCCTGCCACAAGATGAGAACCCACATAAAGAGAAAGAGAGAGAGAGAGGGAGAAAGAAGGGAGGAGGAAGAACTGGGGAAGGAGAATGCAAGGGACAGAGGGAGGGAGGGAGAGAGGGAGGACCGAAGAAAGTGTTTTTAGTCCAAATCAGCATCCATTAACAGAAGGCTAAACAATCCCTACAAGGCCAGCTCATGTAGAGGAGCTGGCGGTCGCCCCCCCCAGCCTCGCCCCACCCGCCTGCCCCCCCCCGCCCGGAGCCTAAGCGTGGTTGGGACACCCCAGGCATTGTTAGATCTGATTTACCCAAATAGGAATTCATACGGCCTTTTTATGTATGAGATGGAAATCCATGGCCGAGGATGAATATTACATGTGCTCTCTCTTTCCCTCTCTTCCTCTGTCTCTCCCTCTCTCTCCCTCAGTCTCTCTTTCTCTCTGTCTCTCTCACTCCCTCCCTCCTTCTCTCTGTCTCTGTCCCTCCCCCTCCATACCTAGCTACATAATGTTGGACTCAATGAGGCAGAAGGAGTCTGGGTTCCTATTAGTTGAGCTAGTCGTCTATCTCTCAGGCCTGTCTGCTTGACAGGCTCTTGTGAGGGGCCCCTCACAGCCCATACATGCACGCTGTGCATTACCTCCGGAGTCATTAAACACTGCCATGCACATACAAATAGCTAGCACCAAAACACACTCCAATCTTATCTCGTACCCCTGCACCCCCGCACCCCCCTCCCCCTCCTCAATCAGTGTTGCGTCTTGCAATCTCATTAGGTACATAAATACACACATATATGTATATATACTGTATATGTACATACACAGTATATAGGTATGTGTTTATGTTCCAGAATACCGAATAGACGTTAAACTGTTGAAATGGTGTGAGGATTTAGCAGAAATGCAGCGTTCGATATTTAGCATGGTGTTTCCTGGGGTGTGCATCTGAGCATCTGGTGTTAGCCGGCGTGTTAGCCGGCGTGTTCGCCGGCCTGTTAGCCGGCCTGTTAGCCGGCCTGTTAGCCGGCGTGTTAGCCGGCCTGTTAGCCGGCGTGTTAGCCGGCCTGTTAGCAGGCGTGTTAGCCGGCGTGTTAGCCGGCCTGTTAGCAGGCCTGTTAGCCGGCCTGTTAGCCGGCCTGTTAGCCGGCGTGTTAGCCGGCGTGTTAGCCGGCCTGTTAGCCGGCCTGTTAGCCGGCGTGTTAGCCGGCCTGTTAGCCGGCGTGTTAGCCGGCGTGTTAGCCGGCCTGTTAGCCGGCGTGTTAGCCGGCGTGCCACTGCGGCCAGCCTCACCCACTCTTGTTTTGCTCTCTTCGCGGCTTTAAATCCTGACTGGAAACGGTGTCCCTCCCTGAGCCCAGACCTCAGGAGGCACCAGCCTGGGAGTCAGACGAGACCCTCGTCTCCAGGGAAGAGATTATACAAGCCAAGTGAGCAGTGTGTTTGTGCACTTCATCTCCCAAGACCAAGATCCTTTAAACAAAGAAGGACAGAGAGAGATGGGGGGGAGAGAGGGAGAGAGAGAGAGAGGGAGAGCTTTTTACTTGCTTCATTTGTATTGTCTTTTTTTAATCCCATGTCACTTTAGATTAATTGTAATCCTTGTTACATTTTTCCATGCTAATGTCCCGATGTGGATTAATTCCAGATAGGTTTGTGTTGTGTGTAGATGGAGCTTGTCACAGTTGTAGCTTAGGGGCCCACTTTTATAAATAACCCTGCAAACAAAGGCCAGCATGGAGATGAGCGTGTCAGCCTGGCTTGGGGTAATGACCGAGCCTACCTGCTTCAAATTAGCAAGGAAATTACTCATTGTTCTTTCAAGCGAATGTTACGTATTAATTTTGTGTACAATTTGAATTACACAGATAAGAGGAAACGAGAGGGAAGGAATGCAAACGAGATCGGATATTGAATATTTTAGATTAGCACATTCACATTTGCAACATTTTGTTTGCATGTGTCCCCGCAAAATTCACCCCCCCCACCTCGCCTTCATCTGAAACGTGGCCTGCTCGACTCCCAGTTTTTCCTAGATGTTAGATTAAAATATATGAAAGTTATTAGCATATTTAATTATGAGCCTACAGCTATGGATTTGTTTGGATCGTAATCATGGCGTGTTGAACGTCCTGGTCCATTTGTCAGATATGACATTCGCTTGCTCATATTTATCTCTCATTAAAACAGATGACTGGAGACGGGGGATGAACAAAAGCCGCACCAAAAATAACAAACGGCCATAAAACTGTTTTTCTCTGTCTGTCCTTCTATCTCTCTCGCTCTCACTCTCTCTCTCTCTTTCTCCCTCTCTTTGTCTGTCTCTGTCTCTGTCTCTCTCTCTCTCTGTCTCGCTCTCTATCGTTCTCTCTCCGTCTGTCACTCTCTCTCTTTCTGTCTCTCTCTCTCCTCCCTCCTGACCTGTGTATAGACCTCAGTGGTTATATGGTGGGAGTTTGGGGTTCAAAGTGTGCCATTCTAATCTTATCAGGTGACCCTGGAGGTCAGGCTAGAGCTGACCTCAAACCAAGGGACCAGTAAATCAAAGAAGCAGCTTTTCTCTGTCCCAGCCTCTCTCTCTCTGTCCCAGTCTCTCTCTCTGTCCCAGTCTCTCTCTCTGTGCTAGCCTCTCTCTCTGCCCCAGCCTCTCTCTCTCTGTCCCAGCCTCTCTCTCTCTGTCCCAGTCTCTCTCTCTGTCCCAGTCTCTCTCTCTGTGCTAGCCTCTCTCTCTGCCCCAGCCTCTCTCTCTCTGCCCCAGCCTCTCTCTCTCTGCCCCAGCCTCTCTCTGCCCCAGTCTCTCTCTCTGTCCTAGCCTCTCTCTGCCCCAGCCTCTCTCTGCCCCAGCCTCTCTCTCTCTGCCCTAGCCTCTCTCTCTGCCCCAGCCTCTCTCTCTCTGCCCCAGCCTCTCTCTCTCTGCCCCAGCCTCTCTCTCTCTGCCCCAGCCTCTCTCAGCCCCAGAGCTAGGCTAGATTTACTGCTCTGTGGCCTCCGCCTGGCCTGCCAGCGCTCAAGACTGTAAATTGAATACTAAATCCAAGCTGCTGCTGCTTTAATATGGACGAGGGTCTGTTATCTGGGTCTCTGAAACAACATGATTACAATTTTCTTTCTTTTTTTTTTAATAGTTTATTGAGGAAAAAATATTATTTGGTGACACAAAGGGAGACCAGGTCACTAAACCTCGACTGGGTGGAGGAAAAGACCATGGTCATGATACAGAGGAAGGTGTATGAACCTTCAGGAGGAAAAAGGAATTCTTAATTAGGTTCTAGAGAAAACCTATTAACAGCAGTAGGGTTGTTGGTGTTGCTGGGATAATTTAGGTAGGGTAGAATTATACCCAGGAGTACAGGAAGTGTGTGTGTGGGTGTGTTCGTGTGTGTGTGCCTCCCTAAACATCATTGACAGTTGCAAATAAAGATGGGTGGTGACTGTGGTGTTTTCTCCCCTGCAATGCAAAGAGTCTGAATGTCATAAATCACCTTGTGATATATCTAATCAAGGAAGGTCCTGCTGCATGCAGACATTTGTCATTGGGCTGCGTATGGTGTCAAGCTTCTGCTCTGCTGCCCCGTACTGCTGCTGCTCAAGGTTCAGCCTCCACCAGGACACTGGGGGGAGGAGGAGGAGGAGGAGGAGGAGGAGGAGGGGGGGGGGGGGGGGGGGGGGGAGGGGGAGGGGGAAGGGGTACGCGAGGAGTCAGGAGAAAGAAAAAGACAGGGTCATTAAATGTGAGATGCAGGCTCTGAGACAAAGGAGAATGAGACTCTAACCCCCCCTCCTCTCTCTCTCTCTCTCTCTCTCTCAACCATTATGGCTTTCTGAAAAGCATATTATACACACAATGTGTCATATGTCCTGAAGAGGGACTATACAGTTCATTTAGTATTTTCTACTGAGACGATAAGATGTGTTTTTTCCTAGCCTGTGTTCTTTAGTTCCTTAAGAGAGTATCAGTCTGGTCGTTCAAGGTTAAACCTGTTTAAATTCGCATTTTTATTCAAGCAACAAAGTGTTGTAACCGTTAATGAAAGAGGTAGATAGGAAAGCTGAAGGGCATTCCTAATGTTGTGACGCACACACACACACACGTGCATTCAATATGACAGTAATCAATGTTGAAAGCAAAGGTTCTTTCCTTGTTGCAATGAAAATCTGTTTGCAGCGTCTTGTTTGACACTCCCCCCCCCCCCCCCCCCCCCCTCAGGCTCAAAGTAATTTAGTTGCAAATTGACTGGAAGATGGAGGCGAAAATTGAAAGTTGAAATTAGAAGTGGTCATAATAAACAAGGTGAGCGGGATGAGCGAGAGAGTATCAGCTGATGCGGAGGGCGCTTGGTGGCCAGATCTGACCAATGAGATGTTAGGGTTTGTCATGTGATGATGGTGACATGGCATGCGCACACACACACACACTCAGCCCTGCAGGGGCCATCACAGTCAGAGGGAGAAGAGATTACCTCGCTATTCCGAGCCGCGGTGAAATTCTGGGATGCTCTTGGAAATTCACATTGTACCCTTGTGTTTATTCTCTCCCTCATCCCCCCTCTCTGTCACTTTCTTTGACAGGCCAATATTTCAGGCTGCAGATATAGGGGATTACAAATAAAATAAGTGGAACGCCTACTTAATGCAACAGAATTAAAATGCATGAACGGGCTGGAGGAATTGATATGCGCCGAGTACAAATACACACCATAGAATAATATAAAATACAAAATGTTTTTTTTTTTTTGCCCTGCATGTATTACTGCTCAGATTTCCCCCTTTCCATTTGTGCATCCACCGTGAAGTGCTGATTTGTGGGAGTGAAGCTCACATATTGCCTTGAGTGACCAGACGAGAGAGAGGGGGGAGAGAGAGGGGGGAGAGAGAGGGGGGAGAGGGAGGGAGGGGGGAGAGGGAGGGGGAAGGAGGAAAAGAGCGAGAAGGAGAGAGAGGGAGGGAGGGGATAGAGAGAACCAGAGAGAGAGAGAGAGGGACAGAGAGAAATGAAAAGAGAGAGGAGAGAGAAATGAAAAGAGAGAGAGGGATAAACAGAGAGAGAGGGACAGATAAATGAAAAGAGAGAGAGCGTGGTGGGGTGTCTGTACTGTGTCTTTGTGTTGTGGAGAGTGGTTAAATCAGAGAGGCAGAGCATACCCAGTCTGGGCTTCCTGCATCCTAGGATGAAGCTAATGAAAGATTTATCAGAGGCTGCAGCGTTTACTAAATACAACCAGAGGCTGATCTCTCTGTATTGAGCTTTGCTGTAACGGTCTAAAATGCCTCCCTACCTCCAGCCGTGACCAGGCGAAGGATATTTAGTATCCTGCTCCGGCAGAGAGCTAGTTTAGAAGTGTGGGGAAATGTATATGGCCCTAATGAAGTGTATAATATTACCATAACATTTTATGTATGTCTTGCTGTGATAATGAGCCAAGCCTTTTCCCGATTTTTTTAAATTTATTTTCTTCTTCTACCACACTTTCCTCATGTCCTCAGGGCAGAAATTAGTTAATGTGTGCGAATTTGGATGAGGCCTGTGACGCTGTAGGATCTCACTTGTGGCGTTTGTGTGAGATTACCCTCTGAGATTAACTTTCACGTTTGCTTGTATGTGATTGCATCAGGATGTGTGAGGTGTGTCATCACTAAACAAAAACATCACGAACATCCTCTTTCACAATTCCTCTATTGTAAACACTCACAATGGAAATGGTCTCCTATATGAATCTAATCAAATGATCTTTCGTTTTCAAGGGGTTAACAGCATGGGAAAAGAGACTGGAGGACTGACTGCTGCCGGTAAACGTTGCCTGATACAGGAGAAGCAGAACGACAGCCCTCCCAAACGACCCAAGTCTGCTGAAGGAAAAACTTCAGCCAACGAACAGGTAAACTAGGCTAACTGCTAATGCTATCATGCACCCACTAACGCTAATGCTATGGTTCACTGCTAATGCTATCACACTCCACCACAACACTGACCACGCTTATCATAACCGTCATCCATTAAACTAAGCTAATAGCGAGGCTTATTAGCCCAAAATGCTAAGATTAGCACATTTAGCTTCCTCCCACCATCAAGAAACCGCAAAGGGTTAATCAGAGCGCCTTGTGGCTCCTTCGTGCTGTGAAGTGGAATACCTGCAGCCGTGATGGAGCTCCCCAGGATGTTTGCGTCTCCTTAAATTATATGTGTTTTTAAATTAGATTATGAAGTATTAGCTTGTCTGGTGCAGGCCCCTGAGTGGACGCAGGGATGAGTCATTTCAGAAATGGATTATATTAAAGCCAGGTGGAGGGGAGCAGTCATGTTGGGAGTACTCCTTGTAATGAGGGCTAGCCAGAGACGGAGAGGGTGCACACCTTTGTCATCTGTAATCTCCTGATTAGAAAATCCAACCAATCATGTTTCCTGTAATAAAATTGCATGAGTTGGGGTCTTAAGTGAATTACATGAAGCAGGGCTGATCTACATTTTGTGTGTAAAGTTAAGGGCGGGAGGGTGGGGGGGACTCTAGCTGTCCAATATGTTTAGCTTGGAAGATTCCGTCCGATTATCGAGATGTCGTCGTAAAATATTTTATCCTTAATGGCAAAGTATTTTAATTAAAAATGTCGGAATAAGTGCAGCTTTTTTTTTTTCAAATGTGAAATGAATGTCTGGTGCCTATACAGGCCGTGACTTACCTGAACCCCCCCCCATCCCCTCCTCTCCTCCAGGTGCAGCAGTGCCCCTACTGCACCTACAGCAGCAAGGACGCCAACCGCATGCAGCTGCACATCATGTCCCAGCATTCCGTGCAGCCTGTGATCTGCTGCCCTCTGTGTCAGGACGTCCTGAGCAACAAGATCCACCTGCAGCTGCACCTCACGCACCTGCACAGCGTGGCTCCGGACTGCGTGGAAAAGCTCATCATGACGGTGAGGCAGAAAACGGGAGTTTTGTGTCATAAAGTCAAAACAGGAAGTCTGAGGGGGGGGGAGGTTTCGTAGAGTAGCGGCCTTGACGCTGCTCGCTCCCTTAAGTCCGTTCTCACCGTGGGTTCTTAACATTTTCTATGTGTTTGTTCTGGTCGAGAACTGAATGCGGGAATAAAAAATGGGAGTCATTTTGTCGAGTGACCAGTCCTCCTCACGGCCCCCTGTCTAGCTCAAGGCTGACACGGAGCACTGCCATAAAAGATTTCCCATGCAGTTATACCGATCCCTGGAGACTACCATCATAAACTTGACAGTTGTCGTCCTCTGAGAAAAAGCAAATTCCGCTTCACAAAATGAGGTCTTTTTATTGGCAACAAGTGGGTTGAATAGTCCACTTCCACAACATGTTTTTGATTTTAGAGATTCACTTCTCAGCGTTCCGATGTTAATCTAGCGTCTGCTTTTTATATTTGTAAGAAATCAGTTACATCATCATCCTAAAATTCGATTTAAAACTTTTATAAATATGTTTTAAGGTTCTCATGTAGACTGACTTTGTACTTTTGTATGGTTTTAATAGGTTGCTGGACCAGACACTTTGATGCCTGGAAACATGATGCATCCCTCAGCTGGACAAGACAAAGCCCTCTCTTTGATGGATTCTTCCACTGGCCTGTCCGATGGGTCTGGAAAGTCCCAAGGTAGGCGGAGCACTTCAACCCATTTCCTAAAGATGTCTTTTTAGGAAAATATTGAAGTTATTCTTAGACGAAATTGCTGTGTGGAGAACATTCAATGCTTTTCTTTCTATATGTTTTCTTAAAATGTTGTATGTTTCCTCAGGTAACAGCTCCAAGGAGGAGACAAACAGTGTTGCTCAAGAGAGGAGTGAACTGGACCTCCTGGGAGATGACCTCAAACCCCCGAAGGAGGCTTCTGAAACCCCAGACTGGAAGAGGGCGAGTGGGGTCGGACAGGACCGCAAGTCCCCCGAGTCCCTCCAGGACCAACTGAGTGAACTCCAGAAGCGTCAGCAGCAGCAGCAGCATCAGCAGCTCTCGGTCTCCGACCGCCACGTCTACAAGTACCGCTGCAACCACTGCAGCCTGGCCTTCAAGACCATGCAGAAACTTCAGATACATTCCCAGTACCACGCCATCAGAGCTGCCACCATGTGTAGCCTCTGCCAGAGGAGCTTCAGGACCTTTCTCGCCCTCCGGAAGCACTTGGAGACCGGACATCCTGAGCTCAGTGAAGCAGAGGTCCAGCAGCTGGTTGGAAGCCTACCGATCAATGGGGACATCTCCGAGAGCGAGGCCAGGGCCTTCGAGGAAGCACACGCCTTCGATCAGGACATGGACAAAGATGAGGAGCTGGACCAGGAGGAAAAGGCCAGCCCAACTGGAAGTGACAGCAGCTCGTTGCTGGACGATATGGGAGCAGAACCCAAACGGACCCTGCCCTTCAGGAAAGGGCCGAACTTCACCATGGAGAAGTTCCTGGATCCATCCCGTCCTTACAAGTGTACAGTGTGCAAGGAATCCTTTACTCAAAAGAACATCCTCCTAGTTCACTACAACTCAGTGTCCCACCTGCACAAGCTGAAGAAGGTTCTCCAAGAGGCATCGAGCCCTGTGCCACAGGAAACCAGCAACAACATCGACAACAAACCATTCAAATGCAATGTTTGTAACGTCGCCTACAGCCAAAGCTCAACTTTGGAGATTCATATGAGGTCCGTGCTCCACCAAACCAAAGCAAGAACAGCCAAAACAGAGACAAGCAACAGCAGCAGCAGTGCTGGAAACAGTGGGATCAGTGGTCTGACCCCCGCAAAGAGCCCAGCCCCGTCTGCACAAGGGAACAGCAACAACTCGGACACCGCAAGAAGCGCAACGCCGTCGGCTAACAAAGAAAACACTGTAGAAGCCAAAGAAGCCAACAACAGCAGCAGCTTAAAGCAAACCACAACTACTGACCACGCCCAGTCCGCACAGTCGTCCAGCCTTCAGGCGGCCCAGTCCGCAGCTCAGCTGCAGATGCAGCTTCAGCACGAACTCCAGCAGCAGGCTGCTTTCTTCCAGCCCCAGTTCCTCAACCCGGCTTTCTTCCCCCACTTCCCCATGACCCAGGAGGCCCTGCTGCAGTTCCAACAGCCCCAGTTCCTCTTCCCCTTCTACATCCCCGGGGCAGAGTTCAACCTCAGTCCCGAGCTGGCCTTGCACTCGGCGGCCGCGTTCGGGATGCCCGGCCTCACCGGCTCCTTCCTGGAGGATCTGAAACAGCAGATGCAGCAGCAGCACCAGCTGCAGCAGGCGCAGGCTCAACAGCAGCACCAACAGCAGCAGCAGCAACAACAGCAAGTCTCCCAGTCGCAGCTCCAGCAACAGAAAAACCAGCAGTCCCAGACACACAAAACCAAAATGGAGCCCAGCAGTGTGTCAGTCTCCGAGATCCAGATGTCCAGAGAGGCAGAGGAGCACCTGGAGAAACAGGAGAACAAGGCCAAGATGGAGAATGGAGCTGATGGGAGCAGTGAGGGAGGAAAAGACAACAAAGACGCCAAGAAGCCAAAGTTTTCAGAGCCGTTGATTCCTCCTCCACGTATTGTCTCCGGCGCTAGAGGCAACGCAGCCAAAGCGCTCCTAGAGAACTTCGGGTTCGAGCTCGTCATCCAGTACAACGAGAACAGGCAGAAAAGTCAGAAGAAAAACAAAGAGGGAGAACTGGTAGTGGAGGTGAATAACGATAAGCTGGAGTGTGGCGTGTGTGGAAAGCTTTTCTCCAACATGCTCATTCTGAAGAGCCACCAGGAGCATGTACACGGTCAGTTCTTCCCCTACGGCGAGCTGGAGAAGTTCGCTCAGCAGTACAGAGAAGCTTACGACAAACTTTACCCCATAAACCCCTCCTCACCCGAGACTCCTCCCCCTCCGCCGCCTCCCCCTGCCCCCCCAGCCCCAGTCACAGCTCAGCCTCCCCCCACCTCCATGGCAAAGACCCAGGCCCCATCTCCTTCCCCAACCCAAACCCCACACCAGGTTCCCCAGCCTCAACCAACACCCCCTCCTCCACCTCCCCAGCAGCAGGCTGTACCTCAACAAGTGCAGCTCCCTGTCCCCATGGACCTGCCCCTCTTCTCCCCTCTGATGATGCAGTCTGTCCAGCACCCAGGGTTATCCCATCAGCTGGCCCTTCAACTGCCATCTATGGACTCCCTGTCCTCGGACCTCACACAGCTCTGCCAACAACAGCTGGGTCTCGACCCCAACTTCCTCCGCCAGTCCCAGTTCAAGAGGCCGCGTACTCGCATCACCGATGATCAGCTGAAGATCCTCAGAGCCCACTTCGACATCAACAACTCCCCCAACGAGGAACAGATACAGGAGATGGCCGACAAGTCTGGCCTTCCTCAGAAAGTCATCAAGCACTGGTTCCGCAACACCCTCTTCAAAGAGAGGCAGCGAAGCAAAGACTCCCCCTATAACTTCAACATCCCGCCCATCACAACACTGGAAGACATCAGAATTGAGTCCCAGTACAACACACTGGAGTACTACCGAACTGATGCAACTATGAACAAGAGATCATCCAGGACCAGGTTCACCGATTATCAACTGAGAGTCCTGCAAGACTTCTTTGACACGAACGCCTACCCGAAGGACGACGAGATCGAACAGCTGTCCACGGTGCTAAACCTTCCCACGCGCGTGATCGTAGTGTGGTTCCAAAACGCCCGCCAAAAAGCCAGGAAGAGCTACGAGAACCAGGCCGACGCGAAAGACGAGAAGAAAGAACTCACCAACGAGCGCTACATCAGAACCACCAACATGCAGTACCAGTGTAAAAAGTGCAACGTCGTGTTTCCGCGCATCTTCGACCTCATCACCCACCAGAAGAAGCTGTGCTACAAGGACGAGGACGAGGAAGGGAATGAGGACAACCATTCTGAGGAGTACATAGATGCTGGCGACCTGGGTCCTAGCAAGCACATGGAGCTACACAAGCCGCCGCCCCACGGAGCCTCAACTAGCTCAGGCTCCAGCTCTCCTCTGATGCCCTCTCCTCGACCTAACCTGGGAAAGAGCTCCCCTAAACCAGAACCGCTCTCTGAAACCAAGTCCAAACCGACAGAGACTGCCCCGGCCCCAGTGATAAAACCCCAGTCCGAGCCGAGACCATCCAAGGCGTCCACCCCTCAACCACCCCCTCAGAAGGCCCCTCAACCACAGACGTCCAGGCCTCACTCCCAGCCCCAGTCTGCTGCAGTGCCCTCCAGCCCCCTCTCCTTAGCCCTTTCCTCCCTGACCAACAGCCTTCCACATCATATGCTTCAGTACCAGTGTGACCAGTGTAAGATCGCATTCCCCACAGTGGAACTCTGGCAGGAACACCAGCACATGCATTTCCTGGCGGCCCAAAACCAGTTCCTCCACTCCCAGTTCCTGGAGAGGCCTATGGATATGCCCTACATGATCTTTGACCCTAACAACCCCCTGATGACCAGTCAGCTGCTGTCAGCTGGACTCTCCCAAATGCCCTCTCAGAGTGTTTCAGGTATGAGCTCTGGCTCGGGCTCCATGAAGAGGAAACTAGATGACAAAGAGGAAAGCTCCAATGACAAAGATTGCAGCATCAGCGCCGAAGAGCAACACAGAGACAAGCGCCTCAGGACCACCATCACGCCTGAGCAACTTGAGATCCTGTACGACAAATACCTACTGGACTCCAACCCTACGCGAAAGATGCTCGATCACATCGCACGCGAGGTTGGCCTGAAGAAAAGAGTGGTGCAGGTGTGGTTTCAGAACACTCGTGCCAGAGAGAGAAAAGGACAGTTCAGAGCTCTGGGACCGTCACAGTCCCACAAGAAATGCCCTTTTTGTAGAGCGCTCTTTAAGGCTAAATCAGCTCTAGATAGCCACATACGCTCCAGACACTGGCACGAGGCCAAGCAGGCTGGCTTCAGTTTGCCCCCTAGCCCAATGATGAACCAAGACAACGAAAGAGGCGAAAGCCCGCAGAAGTATAATTTTTTTGAGTGTGCTCAGCTGTCCACCAAGACTGAGCCGAGTGATTATGAGCTACCAGCAGCATCCTCAACCCCGGTCAAACCATCTGAGTCACCGTTAAAAAACTTCTTGAGCCCTTCATCCTTGAAAGCAGAAAACTGTGATGAAACTGAAGGGCTTAACATAAATTCTGCAGAGGCGTCATCTTACGACATCAAGATGGACTTCGACGAGACCTCCTCGATCAACACGGCCATAAGCGACGCCACGACCGGAGACGAGGGAAACAACAACGAAGTCGAGAGCCTCACGTCCAACGGAGGGGACAAGCTGGGGGACAAGAACAACCAGGCCCCGAGCTCGGATGGGGGGGACGACAGGTGCCTCTTCAGCATGGTGAGCCCCTCCCTCAGCTTCTCTGGCAAAGACGGAGACTCCTACTACAGCTACAGAGACGACGAAATGGACGAAATCAACGATCAAAGTGAGTGTTCGAGCCTGGCTGACCCCAGCTCCCCCAGTCCTTTCGGAAACCCTTTCAAATCCGGGAAGGGCAGCTGCAGCGGGGACCGGCCAGGCCACAAGCGCTTCAGGACCCAGATGAGTAACCTCCAGCTCAAGGTCCTCAAGGCCTGCTTCAGTGACTACCGCACGCCCACCATGCAGGAGTGCGAGATGCTCGGCAGCGAGATAGGACTCCCCAAACGCGTGGTGCAGGTGTGGTTCCAAAACGCCCGCGCGAAAGAAAAGAAATTCAAGATAAACATCGGGAAGCCGTTCATGATAAGCCAAGGCTCGCCCGACGGCCCGAGACCCGAGTGCACTCTGTGTTGTGTGAAGTACACCGCCCGGATGTCCATCCGCGACCACATCTTCTCCAAACAGCACATCGCCAAAGTGCAGGAAACCCTGGGCAACCAGGTAGATAGAGAGAAGGACTACCTAGCTCCCACGACTGTCCGTCAGCTGATGGCCCAGCAGGAGTTTGACAGAATGAAGAAGGCAGGGGACGGGCACAGCCCGCTATCCCAGCAGCAGAACACATCGGACAGCAACAATGCACTTCATGGCCTCAGCCTGCCATCAGGCTACCCAGGGATCTCTGGCCTGCCACCGGTCCTACTTCCTGGGGTCAACGGGCCATCTTCACTTCCTGTTTTCCCACCTAACACACCTGGTGAGTTAGTATGACACACCGAGTGGGGGAAAAAAAGACTAAGAATGCTTAGCTTGTTGTTGAACACATGCTTTATATGCATACGTACTCTTGTTTCCTCTCTTCATTCCATATCACTCTGTTGTTGGGGATATTTTGATGATGGGCGTTAGGAATTGTGTAACAGGTGGTACTGCATGCGTGGTCTGCACATCAAACACAAACCTCTCAAAGCAAATGCTTTCATGTAATTGGTTTAATCATGGTATGTTTTTATCCCTTTGTGGTGGGTTTGCTGTATTTATATAATCACATTGATATTTCATAAAGCGCATGTGACAGCTTCGATCCATAACAAAAAAAAGAAACAAGACAAAAAAAAAAGAGTCAATCATAATTACAGCACCTCCATCTTGTCATACAAACAGATTTATTTTCAGTAGTGATTTGAGGGTGGATATTACAGCTTGATTTATATACTACTGTATTTCAGCTTTAGCGGCGCCTGGTGCTGGCATGCTTGGGTTTCCTACACCAGCCACCCCCTCTCCTGCCATGTCTCTCAGCACTACCCCAACCAAGACTCTTCTGCAGACTCCTCCACCTCCACCTCCTCCTCCTCCTCCTCCTCCTGTTCCCTCCACACCTTTGACAGCAGTTAATCATACTGAGCAGCACCGCAAAGACCCAGAGAGAGACAGCAGGAATAGCAGCAGCAGCAGCAGCAAGAGAGCAGGGGAGAAGCCTCCACAGACCAAGACCAAGGAAAGGGAAGCAGAGAACGTCGCTCGGCCGGGGACCCCCAGCGCGGCCAGGAAGAGGGATAAACCAGCTCCAGCAGGGAAACCAGGAAGTGAGGGTTCATTGGACGCAGCTCAGCTGCAAGCTCTTCAGAACGCCCTCGCCGCAAGCGACCCAAGCTCCTTCCTGGGAGGCCAGTTCCTGCCTTACTTCCTACCAGGGTTCTCCAACTGTTTTTCACCCCAGCTGCCCAGGGGGGTCCAGGCCGGGGGATATTTCCCCCCACTGTGCGGGATGGAGAACCTTTTTCCTTTTGGCCCAGCCGCAGTCCCACAAGCAGGCATGGCTGGTCTCTCCCCCACCGCTCTCCTGCAGCAGTACCAGCAGTACCAGCAGTCCCTCCAGGATTCGATGCAGAAGCCACAGAAGCAGAAACCAACTCCTGTGAAGTCATCCCAGAGTGCACAGGGCAACGCCAACTCCTTCAAACCAAAACAAGCTGTGCAAGCGAAGGATGACTACAACAAAGGCTCTTCGACGGAAAGCACAAGAGAAGAACCGAAAACGGATACCAAAAGTACTACAGACTTTCCAGACGCTTCTATCGTACCGTCCGTCAAGCATGAGTTTATATGCAGGAAGTGCCAGATGATTTTTGCGGACGAAGATTCAGTGGTTCGTCATCAGAAGTCCTACTGTTACTTCGGACAGCCTTTTACCGACCCGCAAGAGACAGTGCTTCGGAAGGCGGTGAGCAAGTTCACCTGCGTCGCCTGCAACGTGGTTGTTAACGGAAAAGAGGCGCTCGGCCAACACCTTCAGTCCAGCTTGCACAAAGAGAAAACAATCAAACAAGCAATGAGAAATGCCAAAGAGCATACTAGATTATTACCTCACTCTGTCTGCTCCCCTCCTCCTAACACCACATCTACCTCACAGTCTGCAGCTTCGTCTAATAACACCTTTCCTCATCTCTCTCGCTTGTCCATGAAGTCCTGGCCAAACGTCCTTTTCCAGGCAACAGCCCGAAAAGCTGCTTCTTCTCCCTCTGCTTCTCCTCCCCCCCCCCTCTCCTCACCTTCAACGGTTACCTCAACTTCCTGCACCTCAGGGGTTCCGACCTCACTACCCGCCGAGAGTTGTTCAGATGAGTCTGACAATGAGCTTAGCCAGAAGCTGGATGACTTAGATAACTCGTTGGAAGCCAAGGCTAAGCCGGCCTCTGGCCTAGACGCTAGCTTCAGTAGTATCAGAATGGATATGTTCAGTGTGTAGGAGTGGAAAAAAAGGATCCCTTGCTTAAAGAAAAAAAAATAAGACTTTTAACTGCAGTTCCAAAGTTTCTCTTAACCCAAAAAAATTACAGTACCAAATGATTGACTCAGGATTGTTTTTCCCATATTGATATGCTGGCAAGATATTGATTGATTTTTGTTATGGACAGAACTGTTGCAGATGCTTGACTGAGCTTATATTGTATACAAAAACACGGAGTAGGAAAAGATCCCACAGGCTCCTTTCGGGGGAGCTTGTTTCAAGCCAAAAACTCTCACGATAGCAAATTGCACCTCAGCTGGATTGCTTTCCAAATGCTAGCATGTACTGTATGGGAGGATGGTCCCCACCCCTCAAAGAGAATCTCTCTTAGTTTAGATAGGTGTAATTCAGTAGCTTTAAATTCTCAGGTCAGAACATAACATTTCTCATTTGTTAAAGCAGCAACAAGCCTGGGTACACTCGGCTTCTAACCAAAACATGTCAAGCTTTATCGGACGCATTTTCTTGATGTGTGTAGAGTACCAAGAGACAATATTACTGTTACAATGAACGATGTGCATATCCTTTTAGTTCTTGCCCTACAAAAACAGTATGTTTTCGCCACTGAGGGACTTTAGGATGGTGATCAGTAACGTGTGTGATGCCCCTGTGTTTGCCAGTTTGTACTACAGCAAGCTGTGTCTATTTCCGACTCCCTTTTTCTTGTAGAATATACTGATCTGTGCCAACTCTTACCTTCTTACTTTTGATCTCTGCTCACCCTTTTCTGGAGAGGTAATAACTCTAGTTTTGATAGACTCTGGAGGAGTATGTGAATAATAAGACATTTTTCATTTGTGAATTGCTGTACTGATACGGTACCTGCTTGTGTCTGGACTATAGTGCACTTATTTCAGTTTTTGTTTTATTTTTTTTATATTATTATTTCTGTAGGCCATTTGTTAATTTAATAGACTTTTTTTTGTCTGTTTGTTTTAATTATTGTTTGTGTTTATTGCAGCAGCATATTGTTCACAATTGTTAGAGGATTGATGCCTAATGATCCAGAGACCTATTTATCAATTGGTGCATCCATGAAAGTAGTACTGTATACTTGAAACTATTAAGGTACAAGTTGGTCAAAATGTTTTGTAAGTAAAAAAAAAAAAAAAAAGTATGAATATTTGCTCTTCGCTAGCAAATATGCTGCTTTAAAAAGGGGGACTACAGCATTTGTTTTGTATAAAGAAACACTTTCCTTGTGCTTGTAGACTGACTACAGTGTTACACCTATACACTGCCATTTAGTGCATAGGATTTTGTCCTCCATCTCTCCTGGCAAATCTGTCGATCTGTCACGAGAAGAAAACATTTTGCTTTATACAGGTATCGTAGTCATTCAAACATTACAAAGTATTACCTTACAATAACGTTTTGCTGCTACTATGTCATGTTATTTTTGCTCGCCATAAATTCTCAACTTTCTACCAGACAGATTACTGACCCCATGAATTGCTTTGCTTCACTTTTTCTAATTTTTATCACTTTTTGTTTCGGTTATTTTGCTGTGGAACTTAAATGAATGTGAAGGCTGTCAAAGGGTGTTCAATTTTTAAGGATCACTTTCTAGTTTGGTAAGGTAAGCAAACGTGATTCATTCCAAAGTAACAGAAGGCTATTTGTATGAAAGAAGAAGGGTTGTGAACAAAGAAGGCTAAGCTGTTGTATATATTCGTAGTTGGCTGTGCATGGTACAAATTTATTAATATGAAGAAATGCAAAAATGTATTGCTTTTGGTATTTCCTATTCTGAGATGAGCAAGTAGCATGTAATGCAACTGTTTGACAGGTTAAATCAAATCATGCTTAGTTTTTGTTTTAAATTATGAAATCAAGTAACATTTCCTCTGCCATTTTATTATTGTACAGGTGTTTTCTTTTCGTTTTACCGCAGAAATGTCCGTTTTTAATTCTCTTTTACGTGTGAACTTTTTAAATGTTCTTATTTGGATTTTTAGTATTTTAACATTTACTTTAATCCTGAAGACACTTTTCGATTGTGTTTCACGAGAGACATCCTGGCCTGCTAAGGTGCAGTTCTGCCGTTGTACAAACACAAGCAAACAGTCCTGATTCCAAAGGCTCCCACAACCTGGCGTTCTGCCTTTCCCCCCACTATGTGGCTCAGCATTGCAAGACTGAACTGTCAGCTAGCATCACTCGCTAAGATGTTAGCATCAGACAGAATGCTTCCCACACTAAGGACTGGTAAAAGCTAACAAACCAACAAATGGATGGTCCAATAATATAACTGTACATAAATATTGCAACTGCACAGCAGCCAAAAAAAGAAAAAAAAGTACCTTTTTAAAACGGATGGATTGTGTCATGCTTTGAGGACAGCCTTCAAAAGGTTGAAATTGGAATTGTTCTTCTGGATGTCAAAGGGATTTTCACGGCGCAATCATATCCTACACAATATGTACTCTCAACATCTGGGTTACATCGGAAATGCACCCTGGGGTTTTAATAAGAGGAGGCCCCTATGGCTGAAACTTTAAATAAACTAAACCAAAAATGTTATTGATGTTTTATATATAGAGTAGTCGCATTAGTTTTTGTTACTGTAATGTTTGAGGTCTCAATTGTACCATACCACGGTAATTACATGGTTTTGAAACCTTTTTTTATTTTGTCACAGACCTGTTGTCATAGTTGAAATGGCGTTTATTGTAGATGGTATTTGAACAACTTCTGGAAATAGTTCATTAAGTATGTTTGTTGCTCATTGTTGTGATACATTAAAAACTGTATCTGCAAACAATGTCTTGTTTCTGTCATCAAAACAAATTCATTCACTTCTTTATATTTCTTTCTTTCTTTATATATCAATATATATGTTACCAATATGTCTTCATATAAGAATCATGATATCACAAATCCGTATTTACATAAGGCTCTAAGAATTATTTATGCTTTGTATTTTCATATAGAATTTACAGTGCATCAACCACTTGAATTAGTTACTACTTATCACTCCACAAAATTGTGTAGTTTAAACATGAAACCTGAATCCTGAATTGGAATGTACGTATTTTTCACAAACTCAATTTCCCGTTTGAATGCCGAAGATGTCGGTGCCGTTCACACTACAGTAGGCTACAACACAGCATAGACATGACCTGCATTTTTTACATTTACATGTATTATTAATTTCTTCAGCATATACTTTTATCCAAAGCGACGTACAAGTAGTGTACAGCAGAGGGTCAGGGATCAGAAGTGCACAGCTCTACAGTTTTCCTATATCCCTCTTAAGTGGTCAGGAACTGGCTGTATTTACTAGCCATTGCAAAGTAACCACATCTCAACAACCAGGCGAGGTGCAGAAAATAAGAAAAAAATAACACCTACATTTCTTTAATATAACGCCACAAAGGAGTGAGCATGAAGCTCAACAAATCTGATACTACTGATACTGATTTTCTACTGCTACATACTCGTCTCTTGGTTGAAGCATTCCCTCGTGCTGTGGAGCTGCACTGGTAGCCTATAGCACAGCCCAGGTGAGAGGTTCCATTTGGTGGAGGATAAGAGGAACGGACACATCTGGAAGCGACCCTATATATAAACGCGGTGTTTTTGGTACTAAGTCAAACCGTGGAATGCCAGGGGGGTAATTCTCTACACCGCTTTCCCTTCAACCATATATACTGTACACGTTACATACAACCTCGCCGTAACCTTTAACCAGAGTGCGAATTATACAATGACAATCGGGGAGGGGGTTACGATTACAGGTAAGAACGATATATATATGTATCGACCCCCCCCCCCCCCCGACCTGTTGTTTTTAACTCTTTTGGGGGGGCCCCCAAGTCTTAATTATTGGGGTCAATCCCCCCCGTAATTCAAACCCTGCCTTTAAACCACACAGCATTAGAAGATTTTCTTTATTTAAAGGTAGGATAGTCGCCACAAGGCAGAGAGGTGATCTTACACATCAAGCTCTGTGGGGTCCACCCACGCTGACATCCTGTGAAAAGACAACACAACGTCTCCCGTCCAGCCAACCAGCCCTGAGTACCACCAGCCTCACGGACTCGCACACGGCCGCGTCCACGCGCCGTTTCAGCCCAAACAACCAAACGCCACAGATGGAACCGACAACAACAAAAGATAAGGAAGATGTGTTTGATCTATTTATGTTTCTGTTCTTGCCAAATAAGAGTTGCCCTTATTGTCCCCACACAAAGGGGTCTTGGGCATTCTGAATCTAAATTACTTTTAAAAACTGTCCTTTTCTACCGTGACTCTGATCTCTTGCCCTTGACGAATGCGTTCCCCTCGCGGGGTAACGGCTTTCTGCTGAACGCCTGTTTCCTGCTATTATTTTCCTAAAGCTCCGACAGGAGTTGAGTTAGACTCCCCCACATATTATGGGATTGAATTGCGTTTGACCTTTGGAGAGAACAATGGCTGAAGGCATTTCATTTTTATGTCCCCTCGGCACGAGAAAAAGGCTGCTCTCTTTCGGTGTTTTCGCAGTTGTTTGTTAGACGGCAGTGTGGCAGACCGTGATGCATCTTCTATAGCTTACACTGTGTGTGTGTGTGTGTGTGTGTGTGTGTGTGTGTGTGTGTGTGTGTGTGTGTGTGTGTGTGTCAATACAATCCCACAAATGTGCACTATAGGAAAAACTACCCTTGGTTCAAAATATTCACCTGCCATTTAGTCAGTACAGCAATTTTCAAAATGTTCCAAGAGAATCCCATGGATTCTCTGAATGTCACGATTAACGTATTATCGAATATCCCCTCATAAAAAGACCATTTGCCATCTCGGACTATATTTCTCTTTTGCCTTAATTTGTATCAACACACACATCGCTAAGCGACTGATAATTGCCTGTTTATACCAGTTAAATGATGACAACACCACATCACTGATCGCTTTAACTCGCGATGTTTGTCAATAACTATTGACATAGGTATCACTGTTGTTGTTTTCTCGCCAGCCTGTCTCCGTGCAGGGCTAACGTTGGAGGTAAATCGCGGAATGAATGTGATTGGATTTTCAGCCTCCATCATTAAATTCCCATGTGCAGAATACTAATTCCAGTATTTAGTATGGTGAGGCAGGGGCTTGCTTTCATCTTAAACTGATTCCAGTCTAATTAGATTGAGCACGTGGGGGGGATGCATTGGCCTGGCCTAATCCTGCCTCTCTGTCCCAAACATTGTATTATCCAGAGAAAATCCATTCGCTCCAGGCTATTTAGAGCCAGATCTCTCTCCTCCTCACTTCTCTCTCTTCTCTCTCAATCTATCTCACTCTCTCCATATTTTGCCTCTCCGTCTATCTTTCCCTCTCTGTCTCTCCCTTCTCTCTCTCTTCCCTCTCCCTCTCTCTCTCCAGATCTAGCCAGTGTCTGTGTGATGGACCTGGGCTAGCCTGGCTGGTCCACAGCCCAAGCCTGCGTGACATCCGCTCAGGTGAAGGAGCAGGACTGACTGCTGTCAGTGGTGTGGTTAAACGTGCCGTTATTCTCCGTTAGGAGTAGATCACCTGTTCATCCCCCCCTGTAAAACAAGGAACATTTTAACTCTCTTATTCAGATCTCTGCCCTCCCTCCAGCTCTCTCCTAACTCCCCATCTGCAAGCTCTATTTCCAAACCTAAAAACATTTGCCTTTTTTCCATTCTTTTTTCTTTCTTCAATAACCAGGTGTGATTAACGGTATATACCTGAAATATCTCCCACACCTGTTTCTCCTGCAGCCCAGAGTGAAACACCTGGGATTCATTTAAAACAGGCCACAACACCAGGGGCAGGGCCCAGTCCCACTAATACTCCACCTGAAAACACATTATTTATGGCTTGCTGTATTTAGAGGACCTTTGCTTTCAGAGAACTCATCTGAATAATGTTCTAACAGGTGTTGCGTAAGCCTTATACCCTGGCCTAACCATTGTACCTCATCAGCACTTTGTTGCTTTGTTTTAATGTTTCTGTTAGGGTCATTTGGCTACTCTGCAAGCATCCGTGAGGGGGGAAAAGTATTATTTTATTACTTTTTTATTATTCATAAAAATAGTCTAAACACACGCAAGCATGTGTTGCTAAGGATGAATCTGGGCGTTTGCACAAGAGAAATGTTGGGATGTTTCAGTGATGTTTTATGGTCTAGTGTTCTCTGATTCAACCTGATGTGGGAGAGTAGGAAGAGACTACCGAGGGAGGGAGAGAGAGAGAGGGGAGAGAGAGACTACTGAGGGAGAGAGAGAGAGGGGAGAGAGAGACTACTGAGGGAGAGAGAGGAGAGAGAGAGACTACTGAGGGAGAGAGAAGAGAGGAGAGAGAGAGACTACTGAGGGAGAGATGGGAGAGGGGAGAGAGAGGAGAGACTACTGAGGGAGAGAGGGGAGAGAAGAGAGAGAGGAGAGGGGAGGGAGGGGAGAGAGGGGAGGGGGTGATTCACCTGCTGCAGTTTTGACGTTGCGAGGTAATGACACGGCCGCAGGTATATCCACCCATAGCCCACACGACCGACACACACTCTTCCTGGGGAATAATTGACAGAAAGGATAAGGTAAGGAGGGGGGCTGCGTTGGGGAGGGGGGGGAGGGGGGGGGGGGGAAGGAACCATGGAGTGGAAGAAGAGAAAGACAGAGAGAGTGAATACCTGAGAGAAATCAAACACCAGCGCTGAACAACAGCGATGCGTTCACAAACGAGCCTGTTTCAGCAGTCCTCTGGGACCTCCCAGGCCCAGCATCTACGCTGTTTCCCAATCTGTTGAGAGAGGGAGCGTAGCTCACATGGGTATGTGTGAAGATGGCAGGATGGGATTGCTTAAGACACATGAAACAAGGTGGTTTTTTGATGCCATCTCTAGCGGACAAAAGCCTTATTTCCTGTTTTTGAAAACACAAAGGTACCTTGTAGTTTGCTGTGGTTCAACGCTTGTTGCAGTCATGACCGTGAATAAGGAATCACAAACAAGGAATCACAAACGACGAAGTAGGATGACACGTAACATTAATACAGAAGTCATAGTTTTACTGTATACTATTATTATTGTATACTATTATACAATTTATAATACTATTTGTATGCTTTTTACCTCATTATCAACTATCCTATCCTGTCTTTGGTGGAGCTCTCATCTTCCAGTGTTTGTGTGTGTGTGGAGGGGGGGGGGGTGTTTGCATGTGTGTGTGCATGTGTGTGGGTATGTGTTTTTAAGTTTGCAGTTTTTCACATCCTTTTGTTCCGTGTGTGTCATTACAATGTACAGTATGTGTGTGCGTTTTCATTTTAATGAGTGTGTGTGTGTGTCTTGTGTTTCCTTTCATGGCACGCATGCGTCATTCCCAGTCAAGTTGAGGTGAAACACAAGAAAACAAAAGAGCTGGAACAGGGTTCTTGAGAGCAAGCGACATGCATTGTTTGTCTAATCACATGTTATGAAAGGACTGGAGGTAATTATGTTGTCATTTCTTCCCGCGAGGCTGATGTTTGCTTTGCCTCTGATAATTTTTCACCCCCAGCTTTAATGGTCAGAAAAATGAAATGATTCTTTTCTTTTTGTGTTGCTTTCTATTAATACAGACAGAAATCCATCATGGAAAGGATTAGTAAAGAATAAATAAAAACAAGGGTAGTATTTTTAGGTAGATAATTTTGACAGCTATTACCTTGCATTAGGAAAAGGAAGGAATACTTTTTAGTAACAATGTTGAACTCATGAGACATCATACAACACTGTCCCATTTAGAAAACAAGGAATCTCACTCTCTCACCCTCTCCTCTCTCCTTACCTCTCA
This sequence comes from Osmerus eperlanus, assembly GCF_963692335.1. Lineage (NCBI taxonomy): Eukaryota > Metazoa > Chordata > Actinopteri > Osmeriformes > Osmeridae > Osmerus > Osmerus eperlanus. The sequence goes on along the minus strand of NC_085032.1, from coordinate 15,724,025 downwards.
CTCTCTCACCCTCTCCTCTCTCCTTACCTCTCACTCTCTCACCCTCTCCTCTCTCCTTACCTCTCACTCTCTCACCCTCTCCTCTCTCCTTACCTCTCACTCTCTCACCCTCTCCTCTCTCCTTACCTCTCACTCTCTCACCCTCTCCTCTCTCCTTACCTCTCACTCTCTCACCCTCTCCTCTCTCCTTACCTCTCACTCTCTCACCCTCTCCTCTCTCCTTACCTCTCACTCTCTCCCAACCTCTTTCCCTTTTACTGTTTCTTTTTCCCCTCCCTCTCTCTATCGTCTTTCTCTCTCGCCCTCTTTCTTGCTCTCCCTCTCCTTCTCTCTGTCTCTCTCCTTCCCATCCCATCTCTCGGTCTCTCTCTTTCTCCCAACCACTCTCTCTCTCTCTTTCCCTCTCTCTATTTCCCCCCACTCTTTCTCTGGATAGGTGTGGTGCATATTTGAAAAACTGAACATCTCCAGAGAAATTGGTTTTCCAGGGATAACTGATGGATCACTCTGTGGTCCTGACGGGGGAAGGCGATTGTTTATGTCGTACACACACAAACACACACACACAGAGAGAGGTGATAGGAGGAGGGGATTGTTTATGCCAGAGCAGAATTAATTTTTATGAGCTGTGGATTGCTGTTGATAGGAAAATACACTTTAAGCTTTTGGAGATGTAATCTAGAATGCAGGATTCTCAACAATGAATTATGTGTCTGTAGGCCGGCAGCTGTAGAAGACTCTTCCTTTACCCCCTGCTACAAAAGCACACACAACACACACACAGATTAGAAGGCAAAATGGCTGTGCTTTTGAAGACTCGCAGGCCGGATGTGCTGAACAACAGTCGTCATTAACATCTTGGGGAGTACTAACCTGCAGACAGGAGCTTAACTGTGTGGAGTGACTTTGACAGCTATGATAATCTGCACAGAGAACGGACAACATTACCACAACCTATTTCTGCAGGGCTATCCCTGCTGATCCACTGTTTGACTATACACAATTCCTCATTTGAACATTCACACAAATATACAGTACACGCACACACACACATTTTTACACACACACACACACACCCACTCATACATTTTCCTGCCACTGCAATCGACAAAATGGAGGCAAGCACTGTCGTTGTCCTAACCAGGAAGTGTTACCCAACAAACAGGCTTCTCGTTAGAATGACACCAGGCTGTATTCATGAGCTGTGCACCATCACCTCCTGCACTGTGGAGGGGTGGGGTGGGGGAGGAGGGGTGGGGTGGGCTGGAGGGGTGGGGTGGGGTGGGGGAGGAGGGGAATAGGTGCTATGAAAGGAGGTACAGTTCCTATTTATGATAAACTAGAGCAGTGCACCAAGGCAGACGTGTGTGTTTGAATCAAAGCGGTTGTACGTTGTTGTGTTTGAACTTGAGCAGCTTTATACTGGATGTATTTTTCATGTACACTTTCCAGACAAGGGATGCAAAACAGCTGCGACATAATGAGTGCTTTATATACACTGTCTCTATATACACTGTCTCCTTATATACACTGTCTCCTTATATACACTGTCTCTATATACACTGTCTCCTTATATACACTGTCTCTTTATATACACTGTCTCTTTATATACACTGTCTGCTTTATATACACTGTCTGCTTTATATACACTGTCTCTTTATATACACTGTCTTATTATATACACTGTCTTTATATACACTGTCTCTTTATATACACTTTCTTTATATACACTGTCTCTTTATATACACTGTCTCTTTAATCCTGTAGTACTCCACCTCACAAGTGTAACCTTTCCTCCTCTGTTAGTTTTCATGATCCTATTGTTTGATAAGGATTGTGGAAGATAACCTTTACCACTAACAAATACTACTTCTTAAGTCTTTGAATATATGTTGAGGTTTGTTCAACCCCTTTTTTATCAGCTTTTATGCATAAAGGAAAGCGAAGATGGTGCGAATTTATTCCATCTTATGTATGAATGAATGAATGAATATGATTATCTAGCCTTGGACCCTTTCAAGGACAAAATGGAATGTGTTTCTGGGTGTGTAAATATCCTTTTGTGTAAATCTGTGTGTGTTTTCGTGTGTATGTACGTTTGTCTGTGTTTATCTGAGTGAGGTTGTGTGTGTGTGTTTATGCGCATGTGTGTGTGCTTGACTGAACTAACTCGTCTGTGCATGAATGTGCGTGCATGGGTATTATTAGTGTGTGTGTGTGTGTGTGTGTGTGTGCGCTTCTGGGAGTGTCCCGTCTAGCTGATGGAGTCCACTCTCCTGGCGGGGCATAATGACATTCCCCCCTCCCCCCCTCTCTCCCCCGTCTGCCCCCCTCCTGTCTCCCATCCACCCCCCTGTCCCCCCCCTCCCCACCTCCCCTCAGCTCGGCAGCGAGTGTCACATTCAAATGCAGCCGTTTGCAGGTGACACCAACAGGAAGGCCCGTCCTGTAATTGCATCACTTTGTCTTCCTGTGGCGAGGTGCCGTAGTGCCTACGACTCACCAGAATTACCCGCCGCCGGAATAGGAGAAAATAACCATTAAAATGCAAAATCACCAAGGTAACGCATCACTCCCTGGTAGCAGCCATCTTACGACAAGAGCGCGTGTTTGATGGTGTGTGAATGTGCAAGTGTGTCTGTGTATGTGAGTGTGTGTGTGTGTGCGTCTGTGTGCTTGATGGAGTGTGGAGTGGGGGTGTGTAGTGAGGAGACGGCTGTTATACGGCCATGCGGTGTGTGTGTGTGTGTGTGTGTGACAGAGGGTGATAAATCAGACCAGGGTAAAGGGTTTTTAATGCAGCAGAGCCCTTCTCCCAGCCTCCATCTTCTGTCAGGACCCAGTAAAAGATGAGAGCTCCCCGGGGAACTACACTGGCCTGGAGCACAGAGAGCCTCGGGTCACACACTCACACACACACTCCCCCACACACACACACACACTGGGAACTGCACAGCCAGTGACTCTGCTTGTGTATGAGTGAATACATGAATAAATGACTGTCTTGAATGTATGAATATATAAATAAAGTTTTCCATACGTATATTGATGACTCCCAAATAAATGTGTTTTTCAAATGATTTTCAAATGAATTTCTAAATGATTTATGAGTAGTGATATTGCGTTAATGTTGAGGGAAATGTTTTTTGGGGGGTACAATAATAGACATTTCTATCATTTCTGTGTGTAGCACTTAGGGTCAAGTGAAGCAATTTCTGATGTCTTGAGACTCGAAGCGCCCCAACATTTCTACACCGGATATGAAAAATATGTGGAATTTTCCAACATCTGACAGTACTTATTTGGCAATATATCTCCTGTCTTGTACAAAAAAATGTGTTCCGAATTGTAGATACATTCTCTATCTAATTAGACGTTGAAGGGACAGACTGGAGCAGACAGTGATGGAGATAGCAGCGTGTCGTGTGTGCAGAACTGAAGACGGCCCCACGGCTTGGCAAAGACAAGGAGACAACATTTACATTTAGTCATTTAGCAGACGCTCTTATCCAGAGCGACTTACAGTAAGTACAGGGACATTCCCCCGAGGCAAGTAGGGTGAAGTGCCTTGCCCAAGGACACAACGTCAGTTGGCACGGCCGGGAATCGAACCAGCGACCTTCTGATTACTAGCCTGATTCTCTAACCGCTCAGCCACCTGACTCCCCAACACACAGAAGTTTGAATGTGTCAGCAGGACGACAGGTAGCATAATCTCGCAGCACCACAAACATCACAGTTCTACAGTTTCAACATTTGCCTTTTCCCCCTTCATAGATAGACCTGGAGATTTTGGGTCGTTTCGAAAATAGAAAAATGTCCCTTTATCTAACAAAGCGGTTACCCTCTTCTCAATCCTATCACATTTTTTTTTTTTTACTAAAAAGGGCATACTCAAAGTCAATTGAAAGCTCCCAGAAAGTTCCAAGTTACCCCTAATGTTGCCTATTGCCGTCTGCAGAATTTCATTGGCTATAAGGCTAACAAGCTCATTTGTGAACCAGCTGAAGCCAGTTTCAGTGAAATGTTTTGATGCAACAAGAGATCATGGCTATGTATGGAGGTTATACACTGTTTTGGACGAAATACTTTACATGGTTAGATAGTTTGGACCTGTTGGGATATTTGCATACCTGGACAACTCTGAACCTTTTAGGGTGAGTAGAATCTTTTTGCTTTCGCTTTGTTTACATATTGGTGGTCGGACAAAGACGTTGATTGTACCTGCTGTTGCAACTCGATCTTGAAATGGTTTATATCAATAGAATCACAAGAATCGTAGCTTTCCAACAATATATATGGCATGTGTAGCAGTCTAAAATATTATTTTGGTCGGGGGGGGAACCATCCTCTGATGTGGGCCTACTGTTTTAGCACTGCTGTGTCATGTTAATACAGCTGCATTTTTGGATCATGAAGAGTCTCTAATAGAAAATTAAAAAGTTCCTGGAACATTCATATTGTCTTTTGCTATCACAACATGGCACCCTCGCTTGCATGCATACCATTACCTGAATAGAAATAACAACAATTAAGTGTTTAGCAGTATCCTCATAGTGTGTATATGTGTGTGTGTATCTGTGTGTGTTGGGTTGAGCGGGTTAATGCTGGTACACACACACGGTTCAGAGAGCTCCTGGAGGAGTTCAGACACAGAACCTTCGCAGCGAGGTAACCATGACAACGCTTTTTTGGGGGTGGCGGTGGGGGGGGGCGAACCACAGATACCAAGATGCTGAAACGAAACAAATAACGTGGTCATTATCCTGCAACCCTGCACATCACCATCTGAGGCCTCTCCTGCTCACGGCTCTCTGCTGCGCTGCAGTCCGGGAGACAAGCAGCCTTTTAAAAGCTGCCCTCATTACCAGGACGTCTCTCCTCTGGAGGAACGCTGGCCATGGGTCTGTACCACACGGCCGTCCCACATGTTCCTGTTGTAGTTCGCTTTCTTTGAGATCCGCACAGCAACGTTTTGTGACCGTAAGAAGCCAGACCCCACCCTCTACTCCTGAGGTGTGTGTGTGTGTGTGTGTGTGTGTGTGTGTGTTACAGGAGGTAAACAAATCTCTGAGAGAGAAGACAGAGATGGTGGAGGGAGGGAGGGGGGGGTGGAGGGAGGGAGGGGGGGTGGAGGCCACATTCCTGCACAAGCAGGGTCTCAATCACATTTGCAGAAGTTATCAAAACTTTCAAAGCACTCCACTTGAGCCCCAAGCCCCAGGAAATACACGGGACATCTGGAGGGATGGATCCAGGCTGGATCACACATCACTAGGGTAGATTAACAGAGAGGACCACTGTACACACACACACACAGACATGCACACATGCATAAACACACACAAGCACACACACAGACACACATCCATACACACACACACGCATGTACACGCACACAAAGACACTCGTATACAGAAGAACATCATAACACACACCTGGGTCTGATCTCCCAGCATGCCCTGTGGTCATTCACCCAATCCTCTCGCAAGCCCCTCTTCGGCTCAACCAATCCTGTAGGAGCCTTAGCCGACGCTCGCTCACCATAGGCTACCTTCTTTTAGATTCTCTCTTTTTTTTGTAGGTCTTGAGGGAAATTTGCAGCATGCATTTGGTAACACACGGAATATGATCAAATCGTTCAGGTGTACTGGCTACAACTACAGTACAAATATAGACCCAGTGAAATAAAGCAGCATCCTATCACAGGTAGAAGGATGCCTGCCGGCGTCCTCGGCCTTCAGGGCCTTATCTGTGTTTGTTCCGCTGCTCTGACAGGAGATAAACAGGCCCTCGTATTCACTGCCGACTCCAACGCCCTGGAACACAGAACCATGGCAGCTCAGGGAGAGGCAAGGTAAACTTGAGAGGAGGACTTTATTAGTCATGCGAAATAAGCACACACACACATGCTTGAGTGTCCACATGAAGAAGTCTTTCTCTTCAGAATCACATCCGGTTGTCCTCGTGCCTTGACCAGGGACATGGGCGCAGAGAAAACACTAATAACAGTGTAACAACACAGTCTAATACAGTAAAATATATGGTGTAACAACAGTGCAGAGATGGCAAAAGTATACACATCCTTCACTCAAGTGGAAGTACAGATACTTATGTTTAAAAAGACTGTTAAAAGTTGAAGTACTGACTTCACTTTTTCAAGTATGGGCTCTGATTTATACTTAACCCTCGTGCTGCCTTCGGGTCACATGACCCAAAGGTTCATAACGAACCATCGTTGTGTTTACCCAATTTTACCCAATACAAAAACAAATTAAAATAATTTTCTTTTAACCTTCGCAATGTGGGGGGTCTGAGACAGCCCAACGGTTAAAAGAAAAGGCTTCACTTTGTCTTTGTATGCGGTAAATCTGTCGCAATACTGACTGATGGGTCAGAATGACCCGAAGATAACACAAGGGTTAAGTAAAAAAAATTGTGTACTACTACCTGTTTTAGTGTTTTAGTGTCACGCTTAGGGTCGCCAACTTTGTTACTATGAAATACAGGACAAAATGTGGCCTGCTGCAGCAGTGCAGTATGGTTTAGTGTGAATATTTACATTTACATGTAGTCATTTTAGCAGACGCTCTTATCCAGAGCGACTTACAGTAAGTACAGGGACATTCCCCCGAGGCAAGTAAGGTGAAGTGCCTTGCCCAAGGTCACAACGTCATTTTGCACGGCCGGGAATCGAACTGGCAACCTTCAGATTACTAGCCCGTTTCCCTAACCGCTCAGCCACCGTTCTGTTTCCCTGCTCTCAACAGCAGCTAAGAGGATACCTCTGACACAAAAACATTTTTACCTACATTTTACCCATTTTGGGATTGATTGATTGCTCCCTTGACCTATCACATTGCGGGGGCATTTCAGACAGGAGACAAAGACAGATATAATTGGGCCCTGTAGTATCCTGATGCCTGGCAGGTACAAGAAACAGGAAGCACAACTACAAGCCAGTGAGTCAACGTCTGCTAAACAAACTTTTAACCCCTTCGGTGTTCTCTGTGAAGTTTATTTACACCTAATCAATACAGCTGGAGGAAGTAAACATGTCTCCTATTACAGTCTGGTTTGAACACATGGTCAATTGCTTTCACTATTTTCAGTAAGAAGCGATTGGAATATCCAATTAAGAAAGGAAGATCTCGTTCCTGCACTCCGATAATGAAACAGGGATATTCTGCGCTTGACTATCGCAGGTATTTAATTCTCTGCTACCGTTGCAGACGGATGAAGAAGGTTTTTTATCGCTTGTAGTCGTTTCAAATGAGGAGGTAATGCGAAGCATGAGCTTAAATGATAACATTCCCTCTAAGTGAAACTAGACATGTGAGAATCAAAGCTATTGTACTTTCCTTGTCATTATCTGTAAGCCAACGGCTCTGTTCCAATTAGGCGGTGCTTCCCACACACACACACTCAGTGCACACACACACACACACACTGTGCACACACGCTGTGCAGACACACACACTCAGTGCAGACACACACACACTGTGCAGACCCACAGACACACACAGAAACACACACACAATAGGTAAAGTACTCCGCATTACCAAGACTAAAATAGAGCTTTTACTTTCAAAACTCTTAATCAGGAAAATCAACGCCTCACATCAAAGGCATGATGGGATGCAGGAAGTGTAAAAGAGCCTCATCAAAGCCCAGATCTAGTAAAGGGATTCTATGCTGTAATTCCCTTTCTCTTAAAACCTCTCTGAGAGAGCACACAAGCGTAAATTGCTCTCTAAATGTCTGAATGGGACTGTGCTGATTGCTTTGCGTAGCCACCGGTGGTAAAGCCCAACTACAGGCAGGCAGATCCCACACAGAGAGGCCTGATGGCAGCAACACTCCCAAGTTTGGAGCCCTTTTGGAACTTTGACTGATTCTATGATAGAACTTTGACTGATTCTATGATAGAACTTTGACTGAATCTATGTTAAACCTTTGGCTGATTCCATGACTGATTTTATGAGAGTGCTCCATCCATACTCTTCACCAGAGATGGGAAGTAATGAAGAACAAATACTTCCATTACTGTACTTAAGTAGATTTTTCTGGTATCAGTACTTTACTTCACTATTTATTTTTCTGACGTTTCACTTTCACACAAATATCTGTACTTTCTACTTCTTACATTTTCCATCCAGACTCGATACTTTAGTTTTTAGTCTGTATTGGTGGCATGAACAATATTATTTCTTGTCATTGCCTTTTTTCATTTCCTGGCACACAACAAACAAAAGCTAGTCTACAAAGCTAGTGGAGAGGACTCTACTATACTCTATTGTACTCTGCTCTAATCTGCTTTACTCTGTTTTAGAGTGTGAAATCTTCTTTTCAAAAAAAAGTTTTGAAAGGTTGAAAAAATATCTTTGAAAAAAGGTTCGAAAGGTTGAAAAAAATATTGTCGACAAACTGAACAATATAACTTTAATTCAGAGGATTCATGCTTTGTCCAAGTGCGTTGTTATCCTGAAAGCTAAATGAAGGACAAGAGTTTATGGAATACAATTCATCAACATCTACACGGTTTTCAAGGTCCCACATAACCTATTTGAACACACTACAGCCTTCAGCATATCCTTATGCTAGATAGATGTCTGGAAAGAAACGGTACAATAGTCAGACGTTTTAATTATTGATACGACCGAGCAGAAAGCTACACAACCTTACAAAATCCTCAGTGAATTCCTAAGCGTCCATTGGCTATATTTCACTTCCCTAACCATCAAAAATACACATTTATATATTGGTGTGAAACCAAATTTATTCAATCTGTAGGGCCTAAAAAATTTCACTGAACAAATGCATGTATATGTGTGTGTACCGATTATTAAACCCAACTCACAGCTTCAGGCTCCCATTCTGCCTTCAGTACTGATTGATCGTCTCCGCAATCAGCAATTAAGCTCCCGTGATCAGAAAGGAGGGGAAGGGAGCGACTCCTCTCTAGCTGCCCAGGGAAGGCTTCACTCGGCTGGGGTGCGCTTGGCCCGGGGCTGGGCTCATTGGTGGAGGTTAACTCCAGCATAAATAAGCATCTTTGGACTCATTACAGGGATTAGAAAGTAATTTGCCTGCGAGGAAGGAGAAGACTGCTGGGGTTTTGCTGCAGTTTACTAGTCTTATAGGAAGAGAGCCCTGGAGATTACAAACTGTGTGTGAGGGTGTGTGTGTGTGTGTGTGAGAAGGGGAGAGACAGCGAGTGTGTGTGTGTGTAAATACAGGCCGCTGGCTGTACCCTTGATCTCAAGCATGTTTCAGCAGTGTGAAAGGGGATGAAGGGAGCTGGGTAGGCAGGCTGGCTGCAAGAAGGTATGGAGATTGTTATAAGTTTTCCTCATTTCGCCCTCCACTTAACTAAATAAACACCCAGGAGCTGATATTCCATCAATTTTAATGACGTCGAAATAGAATTTAGGCACAAATACAAACAAATGCTAATTCGTGGGTGATGAGAGACATCAGATATTCACCAATTATTTATTCTGTCAAGTTTCTGCATTTTTCATCAGGACAAATATTCCCATTTCAACACACACACGCTACCAATTTGGCCCTAAATCAACACATTCGTTTGTCAAATATTCTCTCTGTGTGTCTTCGCAATCACTCCAGTGCACCAAGGACAAATAGTTCAGGCCAAAGTCTATCCGAAGTGGAGAGAGCAGAGGACTGTCAATATATGCACACATACATTAATCATGTCCAGTTCATTCGACCAACATCATGTTGACTGAATCTCACTCATTCTCTGCTGTCGTCCCTATGTGGCCCCTAGTCACACACGTAACCTAAAAACAACGATGTCAAGTCATCTGTGTGTGAGGGATCACCTCGCGGCCGGCTCTCTCTCCATGTTCATGCTGGCAAGACCTCCCTCCCACATCCTTCAACAGGAAAGTGACTGTAGGCCATTCTGAAAGACTACACGTGGATCCCATTCAACCCGTCAATCATCATTAACTAGCCAGGTAAGACGGTCGTTAACTAGCCAGGTAAGATGGTCGTTAACTAGCCAGGTAAGACGGTCGTTAACTAGCCAGGTAAGACGGTCGTTAACTAGCCAGGTAAGATGGTCTTTAACTAGCCAGGTAAGACGGTCGTTAACTAGCCAGGTAAGACGGGCGTTAACTAGCCAGGTAAGACGGGCGTTAACTAGCCAGGTAAGACGGTCGTTAACTAGCCAGGTAAGACGGTCGTTAACTAGCCAGGTAAGACGGTCGTTAACTAGCCAGGTAAGACGGTCGTTAACTAGCCAGGTAAGACGGTCTTCATCTTGCGTGAATCTCGGTCATCTCGATCTGCAGCTGGACTGGCTCCGCCCCCGCCGCTTCTTGGCCGCACTGGGGGCACGTCAGGTAACCGTCGGCGATGGCGTGACTCTTGACGCAGTAGTAGCAGAACACGTGAGGACAGCCGATGGAGTGAGGCATGGTAGGCCACTCCCCACAGAACCCGCACTCCTGCCCCCCCGGCGACCCCGCCCCCTCCTCCTCCGCCACCGCCGGGCCAGACAGGAAGTAGCGCAGCGCCGCCTTGGCACGCCGCATGTCGACCAGCGGGAGGAGGAAGATGAGGAACTCAGCGAAGCCGTGCCACAGCAGCTCACGGTTCACGTACTGGAAGGCCACGTCGCGCGCCCCCGGAGACCTGCTGAACACCGCCCGCGCTCCCAGAATCCTCTCTGAGAGCGACGGGTACCGCCCCTTCCTCAGGAACACCAGGAAGTTGACGAGGTTAGCCGTCTGGACGAGCCCTGTGTTAAAGAAAACAGAAGAGAAGGAGAAAGAAAAGGTGAAACCCTCCTGCTCCTGCTCAGAACACGAGGAACATCGGGTGAAAGGGGACACACCAACAAGACTGCAAAACAAGAATCACCCGCTGAATACAGCAGCGTGAAGATAACAACGTAAGACATTAATAAGGAAACATAACTTGAGACATGATCTACAGATTAGGATTAACATATACAGCACCGACGGCTGTCTCGCTCTGGATTAAAGCGTCTGCCAAACAAATAAAAACAACTAAAGTGTCCTCCACACCTGAGAGGAGGCCCATGCCTGTGCGAAGCCCCCCAGACAGAGCCCCGCTCCCCGGGCCGGCCCCCAGGGACCGCAGCAGGCTGTGGGATCGCTCCCTCAGCCAGCGAGGCCCGGCCCCCAGCAGCAGCAGGCCCAGACGCTGCCTGCGTGAGAGGGTCTGGTAGCGGGGGGCGTGGGACAGGGCGTTATGGAAGCGCAGGCCCAGCAGAGCCTGGCCCACCGTGGAGCTGCCCGAGTACAGGGAGAACCTAGAGGGACAAATCCACACATCACAAACCTGAGGCTACAGGCACTACAGTTCTAGTGGAGGCAAACCTTGTGGAAAGAGATCTCATCTAGAAATCTAATACTTATAAACCCATATCTTGAACTTATTGTCAATGAGTTTCCCCTCCCAAGGTTTTTCCCTATTCCTCTCTCAGGGGTTTACTGAGTTTTTCCTGGTCTTCCTTGAGGGTTTTAGGTTTGTTTAAGTGCACTTCTATGGTCGTGTGGGAATCCCTCTGCTTGTAAGAAGTAGAGCCATACAAATAACAATTCAATCTTAGAGGACAAAAAGATTTCTTCCACAACCTCCACACCAGCATCTGCAGCAGGACCTTCAGCTCTGCCTCCAGCGGGGTGAGCAGGCCAGGGCCCAGGTTCTGGAAGCACTGGGAGAACTGGGACCACAGCAGCTGCTGCAGGGCCGAGTCCAGCTCGAAGGCGTCCAGCTGGCTGATGCGGAGGACCGGGGTCCTGGGGTCTGGTCCAGACGCCCCGCCCTCCTGCCTTCCCTCGCCCTCAGGGCCTGCTGGGTAAAAAAACACCACGAGTCAATGAACAGGTCGACATCACTTTGATCATGTTTGGTGCAGAGGGGAAATTTGAACCGGCAACTTCTTGACCTGAAGTGAAATGCTCTACCCACTGAGCTCTACACATCCAGTCTTATGTTCGTAGTAGTGCCCCATGCTTATGTGACCATGAAGCAAAGTGAGAGGACAGTAACCTGGTTTTATTGGAAAGACACCTTGAGGAGGCGAAAATGTATACTTTTTTGACACTGGAGCGGAAATCCCTTTTCACATGTGAAACCCGTCCTAAATGCAGCTTTCGAGCTGTGGCATGCTGGAGAGCCATTCTAGTGTGCTCCAAACACGCACACACACGGGGCGAGGCACAAGGGCTCTTGTTCTGCTCCCTCAGGAGATTGGGGTGTGTGTACAAATCACATCACCGGGGATTAGCCTAACGGCACAGCCTCTGCTTCTCCGTAAACATCCGCCAATGAGGAACTACTTTCCTCCGGAGGACTCCATATGGGATCTCACAAGTGTGACGTCTGGGTTAGGGCACGCCGCGTCCGCCTGCCCCAGCTCTCAGATGATCTGTCTTTCACTCCAAATGAAAGGCTTTAGAAGTGGAGGGGTGAGGCAGAGAGAGACCCTTTCAACACTAACTTTTGTGTCGCGCCAAACAGGATTGGTTCCAAGGCTTTGAGGAGATTTGAGCGATGGAAATGTGGCAGCACTGACAGAGAGGGTCACTCTGGCTGTTTCTATAAGCAACATTATAATAAGCAGTGGAGCCTGGGTTTATTTTGGTGCACATATGGGGAAAGTGTCAACAAACGTGATATGCTGCCAAGCAAATAAACAAAAAAAAAAGAAAACGAATAAAGATAAAGGTCCATTTGCACAGAGATGTAACAAGTAAAATGTATTATCAAATGTATTAATTTACTTACGTTGAAGTATTGGAAACTTGCTAGGCTATAATTTGTGTGATTAGCTAAAACTGGTCGACCAGTTTAAAATAGCATGTGAGAGAGCGTACACAGACAACACTTCACATTAAAGAAATGTTTTGAGTTAAACAGTTTTCTCGGTTTACTGTAATAATCAGCGCTTGATACATAAAGATCATGTTTGCATTAGTGGGTTACAGTGAACTTGTGGGGGAGAAAGGGGGCCTGGTGGGGGGGGCCCTCTCCCCTCAACAGGCCCCCTTTCTCCCCCCCCACCAGGCCCCCTCTCTCCCCCCCACCAGGCCCTCTCTCTCCCCCCACCAGGCCCTCTCTCTCCCCCCACCAGGCCCTCTCTCTCCCCCCACCAGGCCCTCTCTCTCCCCCCACCAGGCCCCCTCTCTCCCCCCACCAGGCCCTCTCTCCCCCCACCAGGCCCTCTCTCCCCCCCCCACCAGGCCCTCTCTCCCCCCCCACCAGGCCCTCTCTCCCCCCCCCACCAGGCCCTCTCTCCCCCCCCACCAGGCCCTCTCTCTCCCCCCACCAGGCCCTCTCTCTCCCCCCACCAGGCCCTCTCTCTCCCCCCACCAGGCCCTCTCTCTCCCCCCACCAGGCCCTCTCTCTCCCCCCACCAGGCCCTCTCTCCCCCCCCACCAGGCCCTCTCTCTCCCCCCACCAGGCCCTCTCTCTCCCCCCACCAGGCCCTCTCTCCCCCCCCACCAGGCCCTCTCTCTCCCCCCACCAGGCCCTCTCTCTCCCCCCACCAGGCCCTCTCTCTCCCCCCACCAGGCCCTCTCTCCCCCCACCAGGCCCTCTCTCTCCCCCCACCAGGCCCTCTCTCCCCCCACCAGGCCCTCTCTCTCCCCCACCAGGCCCTCTCTCCCCCCACCAGGCCCTCTCTCTCCCCCCACCAGGCCCTCTCTCCCCCCACCAGGCCCTCTCTCTCCCCCACCAGGCCCTCTCTCCCCCCACCAGGCCCTCTCTCTCCCCCCACCAGGCCCTCTCTCTCCCCCCACCAGGCCCTCTCTCTCCCCCCACCAGGCCCTCTCTCTCCCCCCACCAGGCCCTCTCTCCCCCCACCAGGCCCTCTCTCTCCCCCCACCAGGCCCTCTCTCTCCCCCCACCAGGCCCTCTCTCCCCCCACCAGGCCCTCTCTCTCCCCCCACCAGGCCCTCTCTCTCCCCCCACCAGGCCCTCTCTCTCCCCCCACCAGGCCCTCTCTCTCCCCCCACCAGGCCCCCTCTCTCCCCCCACCAGGCCCCCTCCCCCCCACTCTCTACCTCTAGCAGGTGTGAGACCCCCCCCTCCCCCCGCCTCCTCAACGCTCTTATTGAGCAGTTTACAAGTTATGAATGAATATGTTTTATTTGGGGAACACATTATTGACAGCCACCTATCAATAGTAATGCGACTATTGTCAAGGGCCTGTCAATATTAATGTAATTATGATGTAGAGGATGTGGGAGAGGCAGGAGTTGAGGCCTAGTGGCATCTTCTGCATGACTCCATATCAATAGCACGATTGCTATTGACAGGCCCATTCACAGTCACATCACTTGCCACATACACCAGCGGACATTTCAGTCTGCCTGGAAAAATGAAGCATTTGAATTTACAGGGCTTTGACCAGAGAGCTGGAAATCCATGCTCCTTGTAATCGTCAAAAGTCCCAATCAATGACCGTATTTGCTCCTACTGCAAACACAGGACCTGCGCGCAGCTCGGTCCTGCTCTCTCTCTCTCTCTCTCTCTCTCTCTCTCTCTCTCTCTCTCTCTCTCTCTCTCTCTCTCTCTCTCTCTCTCTCTCTCTCTCTCTCTCTCTCTCACAGCATTTATCATGAGATATGGACTTCATAACTCGATCTGATAAATGCTTTTATTTAGACTGTGCCTGAGCTAGCAGGTATGTAGCTGGCAGGCAGGTAGCTTACTACAGCAAGGAGGAGGGATAGCAGTGCCCTACACACATTTATGAACACGGGTTTCTATGAAGAGACAATAGAAAATGATTCAGGGGGTTGACCATAAAACAACCGCACACACACACACACTTAAGCCCAATTTATACTTAGGTCGCAGACACTTTTGAAAAGGTCGCCGACAGAAATGACGTCTCGGTCGACACTTTTAACTGTCGCTTAGAAGTGTCGCCTACCAGGAGAAATTTCTACTGGCGCTGATGTCGTCACATAGTGAAAACGCGAACCTTGAGCACAGGCGACTGTTTTCCGAAGTATAAATGCAGCAGCCTGAGCGACACTTTTTTTTTTCGTCGGCCACCATTTCAAAAGTGTCGGCGACATAAGTATAAATTAAGCTTTACACACACACAGAGAAGTTAGAAAAAGCCTTAGTTAACCAACAGCCTTAAACAACCACACATTGTCCCCCCAGACAGGGGAAAGGCTGGGGTACAGCCCAATAATCCCTGCCTTGCACCCCGGAGCGCAGGCAGGAGGGGGTGGCTGGCAGTGTCCCACCCCAGCCTGCTCGTCCCACCCCAGCCTGCTCGTCCCACCCCAGCCTGCTCGTCCCACCCCAGCCTGCTCGTCCCACCCCAGCCTGCTCGTCCCACCCCAGCCTGCTCGTACCACCCCAGCCTGCTCGTCCCACCCCAGCCTGCTCGTCCCACCCCAGCCTGCTCGTCCCACCCCAGCCTGCTCGTCCCACCCCAGCCTGCTCGTCCCACCCCAGCCTGCTCGTCCCACCCCAGCATGCTCGTCCCACCCCAGCCTGCTCGTCACATCACAGCCTGTCACAACTGCAGCAGTGCAGTCAGCAACTACTGGCTGCCGGACAGACAGACAGACAGACCACCACCAGACAGACAGTCACCAGTAAGCCTACCCTGGGCTGCTCGCTGCTAGCTACTGTCTGTTGAGAGGGAGACAGAGGAGAAGAAAGAAAAGGAGGGATGGAGAGGGGGGGAGAGAAGGGGGGGGGGGGAGATAAACACAAACAGCTTCAGCATCCTGACCTTGAGAGCGCTGGTCACAGACAGCAGGACCACACATTCCTGAAGAGAACGCCGCTCTGCTATTGGACGATGACTATGCCGTCATCTTGACCTTGGAGCCTGGCCTGGGAGTTGAGGGGATGACAGCTTTGGGGGGGGTGGAGGGAGGGGAGGGGGGTGACATGAGGCTGAGGGGGCAAATAAGCCACTCTTGTTGTTGTTTTCTTTAACAGAGGACAAAATACAGAAAAACAATCCACTAAACTGTTATTATTCGTAATAGTATTGTTTGCCTCCAGATGTGCAGACGGACTCTCTTTTTAGACATATAAGGCAAAATCTTGGCTTCTGCTCGTGTTCGAATTCCGTAGGAGTTAGAAGTGGCTGTTCCTGCATTCTGGAGAACATATCAGAGGGAGAACGTCAGCTGGGACATTGGCGGCACCAAATCTGCATTTCTGCAGATGCAGCGTGCTCAATTACATCATATCTCTCCACTGGTGTCAAATACTTTGAATAGGAGGTCTGGAGAATGTAACGTTTTCTTCTGAGAGAACCCCTATTTTCTCTCTCCATTAGTTTGTGTGAGGTTTGCTAAAGTTCCCTAAATGAAAACAGAGAATAGAATATCACTTATGGTAAAGCTCTCTCTTGGAAGTCGCTTTGGATAAAAGCGTCTGCTAAATTAATACATGTAAATGTAAATGTTATGGCTTTTTCTTCTTTTTAAACGGTGATGTCATTTCCACGATTTGGGGAGGGTAAGAGTGAAGGGGAGGCATTGAACTGAGGCAGAATTACCCAGGCGGGAATCAAACTAATTGTTATGGGTCTGTTTCATAAAAGATGAATGTGTGTTAATGCACAGAGGGGTCCTTTGGCCCTGGTGGTGAGTGTGCTGCTAATGCTTTATCAAGGTCCTCTCTCCTGCTGTAATCACCTAACACTGCACAGACATGGGGTCAGGAACAACTTCTACTGAAGAGTCAGAAAACCCTCTCCTGGAACCCATCTGACACAAAGATTTGTGCTCTGGTTAATCTGATTCGCTCTGGAGGTGAATTATTTAAGGGAATTAATTGATTTTGTGAGTATGAAGGTGGAAGATGCAGGGGCTGTATGAGTAATAAGGAGAGAGGGTTTGCAGGAAAACAACTTAAAAACTCATGAAACATTTAGAGGCTGGAGAAAGCGTGTTGAATGAGGAGAGAGAACAGTTAATGAATGAGAAAATTGAAGTGTCTCAAGAAGCAATGTATGAGCACTGGGCCCTAACACTAATGCTAATAAAATGCTGGAGAATATTTGATCAACTCATGCAGACGTCTTCCTTAACGCCTGACGACACACACAGAGCCACGAGGGCAGAAAAAAAAACCACTGACTTGAACTCTTGTTCTTTCATGTTTTATCATTTGTACGCAACAATTAAAAAGACCGAGCGGATGAGATGCCTTCGCAAGCTGGGAGCGCGCGCCAAGCGCTTCGTAAAACCCAGACGGCGATGTCCCTGAGACAGAGCGGCCTTGTGCCATCCCGTTAAAGGCATGCGTTAACATCCAAAGCCATGATGACTCATTACACACATCACACAAAGCCTCGTACACCACAGCCATGTTCACATGACGAACACGACATCCTCGTGGTTCTTTGCACTCCAGATATGCTCGTGTCCAGGGCACCGAGACCTCCCACAGGGACTCCTTTAGAACGCTGAGGAAATTAAATGCTCATGGAACATTTAGACTACAGTTTATGGTGAATTGTCCCATTCGCTGTAGTTTTAGCAAAAGCTAGTTGTGCTTGGGTCTGACCAAACAATACATGCATACAACACTGACAATGCTGTACACGGTGAACCACACAGGGTAGCAGAGCCACCGACAAATCCTTTTTTAATGCTTCTTCCAGAGAAATCTATAGACGACCCTCTTGACCCTAAGCTGAGCTCACAGTCCACTTTAACATTTACTGATTCCTTTAAAACTCGCTCATTATTCCAAGTATCCAGGCCCCACCCCCTCCCTCTCTCAGCCTTGCTCATCCTGTGTAATCAGCGGATCCAGGCCCACTTCATAACAAGTCCTACCGTTTTTTTTTAAATTTTATTAATCTTCAAACTCCATGAACATCAGTCATTAAAACAAAATCCAAAATCTGCTCCATTTTGATAATAAGGCAAGAGCATTATGTGATAATCGGGAGAGGATTAGTGTTGGCCCCCGAGTGAGAGGGGAGCCACTGGGGGAGAGAGAAAAGACAGAATGGAGATGGATTGAGAGGAATGAAGTAAGTGGCTTTTGAATTCAATAAAACCAACTTTACAGTCACTAGACTGTCAGATGTGTCTCTGGCTCTGGTCATTTACTAGGCTGTTAAGATAACAAACAAGCTAAAGAATCACATCACTACTTTTCGCATGCATTTGAGTCCGAACTGTAGAATTCAACCCCCAGATGAACAACTTTGTTACTTATTCTATACGTTGCTTCGGAAAATAGATAAGTGTATCAATAACGTATAAAATAATTCCTTTATAATTATATGAGGTGACAGGATCTCGTTGGATAGTTTTGTGATAAGAACTATGTAGCCTAGCTTATGTAGCTAGCTAGCTGAATAACGACATAACACCATTTCGCGCTCACGCAACACGAAAACCGGGTAAAGGATACGTAATGGTACAACTCGCACACGGCATGTGAAACGTCGACAGGTGTATATTTACCCATAGTTATTCCTGAGAATACTGAACTGCTCGAGTTCACCTCGACATGGCAACACGCTGTTTTTCCGGGACGTGAACGACTAGGCACGCCCCTGAAAGGGAATACGCCAATCGTGAATCGAGTTCTAAAACCATCATCAAGTTCAACCAATCGCACGATAAAGCGCCAAAGAGTCTGGTTCAGCGAGGCAAACATGGGAGTGGGAGGGTTCCTCAATCTCAACCCAACCGCAAAGTCGTCACCATCCCGGATTTAAACCAATTGCTACTTTTAAAAGGAAGACGGAAAGTTACTTAGACCAATCCTTTTTCTGCAGCGGGAGGGAAAACTTCCACATGCAGTTTGCTCACGGGTTTGTCGATAGTTGTAGCAACCGCTTTACTTAAGAGACCTAGCAACCACCTCATACTGAAAAGCAAGTATGCAGGCTTGCCTAACTAGCGCTCTCCTTGAATTTCACATATACAGAGGGATATGCACATATAATCATGTGAGATTAAGAGATATAGTAGTATGACAGCCATCTTTTACCATATTGAGGTTACAAATGATCTTCATAAAGCGCTGAATAGATTAAATACTTCAGTATAAATGTTCAGGCACTTGGATTTGCAATTTAAGCAACCATACAACACCTGTTAGCACGGCTAGCCAACTCTTGGTGGTCGAGTCCAGGAAAAAAAAAGCTGACTAGCTAGTTAACGGCGTTAGGCACATTTTAGCAAACCAAGTACTAGTCTACCTGTTCCAAATGAGTCAATATAATGTATCATGTCGGCTAGGGCAAAGAAGTCACGAGAAGTCAACATCTGCTGTCGATTACGGTCTCTTTACCTGCCGCCCTGTGACAAACATGAAACATCTCCTGGAAGAATTTAAAGGGCTCTACGAGGAAAGATTGAGACGTATCGATTTTGATACAAAAGGAAGTACACAAGAAGAAATGCTGCGGGTAGGTGAAGCTGTAATTTAGCTGAACCCAGTCCTATTCTAAAACTATCCAGCACTACTTTCAGCTTCTAGTGAAGTTACACGTTATCAATGCCACTAATTTCTCAATGTCTCTCACAACTTGGTGGGCAAAACACCGTGGGAGCAGAATCATTTGCGAGACAAATTACGGAGAGAAATACATAACTTGTTTTATAAAGCCGCCGTACTTGTAACAGGTGGCGAATTAAATTATTCTCTTCCATCCGGGCTGCAGACTAAAATTGTGGACCCGCAGTCATGTTTAAAAGCCTTCTAATCATCCCGATTGTCATGTGAGATCGTTTAGACGCGCAGTGTATTTGAGGGGCTGTGCATCAAAGCAGATGTAACAAGGTTTCAGAGACAGGGTTTGGTTAAACGAGCCAGTACTCTGCCTACCTAACAAGGTTATGCATTTAAGAAAACTCAGGAGCCCTCGAGCTTTTCCTTGGCTAACATGTCAATCAAAAAAAAGAAGAAATGTTTGCCTCCAACCTTCACAAGCAGTGCCATATACATTCAGTTACAACGTGACTATTTACCAAGGTTTTATTCACAGAATGAGATGCAACATGTAGACAATTCATCTGTGGTTTTCCTTGTAGATGAAACTAAATGTTCTCCAGTCCTATGTTAATGACCTTGGAGACCAGAATCAGGTTCTGATCCAGACTGTCGAGGAGCTGGAGAAAGAAGCAAATCAAAAAGTCGCCAGCCTGGAGGTGAAACTGCGCACTTCGGATGACGTCATTAATGTAAGTATGTTTCTCTTTCTCTCTCCCTTTAAAAAAAAAATCCATTCTCCTTTTTGTTGCCGGTGCGTATGAAAGCCACAGGCCTTCAGGCGAGCGCGGGCAGCGTGGCATGGTCAGTGTTCAGGGTGTATTGTTGGTGTCCAAATCCAATCACTGCAAGTGGGAACGCTGAAGGTGAATAAACACTGTTAAACAAGGCATGATTGCAGTTCTAATCTATAGGAAAACATCACAGGTAACTGGGCATTTTACTTGTAGTGAATAGAGATACCTCAAGGTTCTGAGTAAGTACACTCACACAGACGCACACACACACACACGCATACACACACGCACGCACACACACACGCATACACACACACACGCGCACGCACGCACACACTCAACCTTTGATTCATTTTACAGATGCTTTCATCCAAAGCAAAGTACTAGTAGGCAAAATATATCTGAAAATATATTCAGGAGTGCATAGTTCAGACAATATTACGTTGTTCTGAGAAAGAGAACAATGTTATGTTAACATAGATCTTGTTTTGAAAACATGACCTGCATCCACTTACCCCTTACCCCCGTCCACAATACTGTCTCTTCCAAGCTAACACTTATTATCACTTAATACACTAACTGTTGTTACTGTAGATATGGCTATATAGTTACATGATAGTTTGTGTAACCTTAATGTAAAGTTTTGCCCTAAGTAATGTTCCTGAACAACAGCATGTAATATAACACCATGCAGATGTTACAGTGCCTGTGCTAGCCTGCAGTACAGACCCTCCTCGGACAAGAAATATGATTCTTTCTCTTCTGGTGAAAGTGAAAAGGTTGTGTTTATGTTGCTCCCAGTCGGTCTGTGAACTGCGTCTGGCTAAATGAGATTGGTCTGAACGGATGGACTGTCTCAGAAGTCTGTTAGACGCTTGTCCCCAGACTGTAGTAAGCAGGACTGCGCTGATGTCCCTAATTGGAAATTAAATCAAATCACAGGCATTTAGAGTCACTTATGAACCATCCCACAATGCAAACTGTACAACAAGCTTGGTAATATGAGAGGGACATGTAAGATTGAATTGTTATGTTTTCTTTGTTTTATCTACGCAGTGTTAGAGCGCTCAAATGGGTTTCTAGACTTTTTCAATTTGCTTTGTTATGCAGGATAAATATGTATCTTCACTTCGGTGGAAAATTTTAATTGCAAATATTTGTCAAATTATTTTTTTACAGTATTAAATTGGTCAAAGTAGGATGTGTTATTACAAGGTTCGCCACGTTTTGGAGTTTTCATCACAGCCTTCAATACTTCACGTGTTACGGTCTGATTCCTAAGGAGCAGTCAGGGTCAGGGGTTAAAGGTCAGGGGGTCAGAGGTCAGGAGGTCTCTGATGGCTCCTTGTCTGTCGGGGTGTCCCAGGGTCTGGCCCAGCAGAGGAAGGACCTGGAGGAAAGGGCATGTGCTCTCCTCTCAGAGAACGAGGACTTGAGGTCAGACGTGGATTCTCTGAAATGCCTGGGCTGGCTGGACAGACACACACACATCCTGGACGTGAGTCGTACCTCCCCGTAGCTTTCCCACTCTCCACTACCCCCCTAGTGCATCTGTGTGTCTCTATCTGTGTGTTGTGTGTTTTAATACCCTGATCCTATCCCCAAGCCTGCAGGGCAGGAAGGGCTTGTGCAGATCACTTCAGATCAGCCAGGATCATTAGGGATCACTGGGCTCTGCTTTGATACTCTGATCCTGTCCAGAGACCCTTCCCACAGTCCTGCCCTCCAGAGCGCTCTCCCTCCAGAGCGCTCTCCCTCCCCTGATCACCCTCCAGCCCTGTTCCCATCCTGAGCTTCTGCACCCCTGCAGGTCCTGCTGTGGCTGTCAAGCTGACCTCCAGTCAGGTGTTACACCAGCCTCCCACAACTTTCCTCGCAGGTGAACACCTGGAAACTGATCTGAGAACAGTTCCTATGGGCTTGGTGCTTGTGTCAAATCAAATCAAATGTATTTGTATAGCCCTTTTTACACGCAAGCATGTCACAGAGGGCTTCACATATGCCCATAGAACTGCCCCTCAACCAACCTAAACCCTCAAGGAAGACAAGGAAAAACTCCCAAAAAACTCTCAACAGGAGAAAAAAAAATGGAAGAAACCTTGGGAGGAGCAATTCAGAGAGGGATCCCCTCCTCCAGAGACGGTTGGTGGGAGAGAGGAGCAGCACACAGGCTAAACATAGTCATACAGTGTCGATGGGTTTTTAAAACACCAAAATCCATTATTCAACTTTATAGATGTAGGACAGGACCGGGAGACTCGCGACCAGGTCCAGCGTTGGCTGACCGACGACCAGGCAGGTGCTGATAACTCAAACCCCCCACACCACAAGGGATGTGTGTGGGGGGGGACAGAGAGAGGAGAGCAGGGATTGTGTGTCACAGTGGTTTTCAGTTAGTAATACAAACACACACACTTTAGTACCCACATACACACTCATACATACACACATTAACATGCACACACAAATTAACACACATTCACAGATATACCTGCCCCCCCCACACGTGCACACACACACACACACACACATTCAAAGGTCACAGGGTAGTAATGGTTGGCTATGCTAATACTGTTGTTAATGACTTTCCTTTGAGTGATAATTGATGGGCTTCATTAGCATATTAACTTGGTGGGCCAGTGTCAGTACTCTGCAGCACACAGCGTAATGGATGCCCTCTCCTGATCCCTGGAATAATGAACTAATTAGCTTAATTAAAATCAATAGAGGTGCCAATATAAGGTTAGGGCTCAGAGCTGTGGTCTCTATCTGTGTAAAGTATATGTCACAGGGAGAGGGGAGGGAGAGACGGAGAGAGGGAGAGGGAGGGAGAGAGAGAGGGAGAGAGGGAGAGAGGGAGAGAGGGAGAGAGGGAGAGAGAGAGGGAGAGAGGGAGAGAGGGAGAGAGAGAGGGAGGAAGGTGAGAAGAGTGGAGCAGAGTGAGAGAGTGAGGTTGAATAGCAATGAGAGAGAGAATCGTAGAGAGTCAGGAGGAAATGAGGAAGATAGAGAGAGAGGTTTCTAATGCTGATTTATGAGTGCTTGACGGTCGTTAGTTGGAATAAATGGCTTGTTGGAGCACTGGCAGCATTACTGGCCTACAGGATACTAAGTGCATTGTAAGGTCAGCCGTGAGGGCAAACGTACACATGTAGTTCTCTGCCCTTGTAAACCAGAGTCAATATATCAGTCCAGGAGGGATCCCTGCAGTCCTGCCTCTTCTGGATCCAGAACCACAGGGAAGGCCTCGCGTTAGGCACCATGTCAAATGGGTTGAACTGAATTTTCTCCCCTTTGTCCATTGATAAGAAGCTATTATTATTCAACCTTGGTTATGTATCTGGGCTCGGCTTAATTAGATTTGAAGATCCCTCGTGGAAAGTGATGTTGGGGTTTAAACTGGAACACGTTCATCTCAGGACAGTCGTAAGGTACACAACACACTGTCCCTGTGTCTGCTCAGGACAGTCGTAAGGTACACAACACACTGTCCCTGTGTCTGCTCAGGACAGTCGTAAGGTGCACAACACACTGTCCCTGTGTCTGCTCAGGACAGTCGTAAGGTGCACAACACACTGTCCCTGTGTCTGCTCAGGACAGTCTTAAGGTACACAACACACTGTCCCTGTGTCTGCTCAGGACAGTCGTAAGGTGCACAACACACTGTCCCTGTGTCTGCTCAGGACAGTCGTAAGGTGCACAACACACTGTCCCTGTGTCTGCTCAGGACAGTCGTAAGGTGCACAACACACCTCTCTGTGTCGTTGCCCTGCGTTCAGAGACTCGTTAGGGTTCTTGTAAGGAGAACACGAGACTGTTGTTCTCGATGAAATCTTCTGTCCCTCTCTCTCTATCCATCATCATGTCTTTCATTCCTCTCTACATCTCTGTCTTTCACCCCTCTACAGATTTGACCCCTCTCTCTCAATCTATCCTTCTGTCTTTCATCCCTCCGTCTCTCTTTCTTTCCCATTCCTCCCTTCACCCCCCCAAGTCTGGTAACCGGAGTCTCCTCTGTTCTCCTGCTCGGGCTCTGTTGGTTGACCCTGGCTCCCTTAAGACAAAGGAAGGGAGGGAGTGATTTAGTGGGGAAAAAAGAAAAAGGAGGGCAGTTTTGTGACGGTTGTGGAGAGTGACAGGGGCAGGACAAAGAGGATAGGGAGGGATGGGGGGAGGAAGGTAGGGAATGGCTGACCTACATCGAAGGCCTTAATCACTCCCTCAATCTTGACGTGCCATTCTCTGCCAGACATCTCTCTCTCTCTCTCTCTCTCTCTCTCTCTCTCTCTCTCTCTCTCTCTCTCTCTCTCTCTCTCTCTCTCCTCCTCCCTCCGTATCTCTCTCTCTCTCTCTCTCTCTCTCTCTCTCTCTCTCTCTCTCCTCCCTCCGTATCTCTCTCTCTCTCCTCCCCCCCTCTCTCTCTCTCCCCCCCTCTCTCTCTCCTCCCTCCCTCCCTCCGTATCTCTCTCCCTCTCTCTCTCTCCCCCCCTCTCTCTCTCCTCCCTCCCTCCGTATCTCTCTCTCTCTCTCTCTCTCTCTCTCTCTCTCTCTCTCTCCCCCCTCTCTCTCCTCCCTCCCTCCCTCCGTATCTCTCTCTCTCCCTCTCTCTCTCTCCCCCCCCCTCTCTCTCTCTTTCTCTCTCCCTCTCTCTCTCTCCCCCCCTCTCTCTCTCCTCCCTCCCTCCGTATCTCTCTCTCTCTCTCCCTCTCTCTCTCTCCCCCCCTCTCTCTCTCCTCCCTCCCTCCGTATCTCTCTCTCTCTCCCCCCCTCTCTCTCTCCTCCCTCCCTCTCTCTCTCTCCCCCCCTCTCTCTCTCCTCCCTCCCTCCGTATCTCTCTCTCTCTCTCTCTCGCCCGTATCTCTCCTCCTCCCCCAGCCTCCTTTCTGCTGTCTTGTTTCCACTGCAGGTCAGGTGATGTCCTCCCTCCTCACGTCCTTTGGCCTGCTGGTCTCCTTGTCTCCTCTATCCTTCCCAGAGGGATGTAGCAGCAAGGTGGAGCGAGGGGGGGAACACAGACAGGATGGAAATGCAGCTTTCTGACTTGGGACAGACTCTCATTTTCATCTCTCAGTCTTTACTCTGACCACGAAAAGTCATCTGTGTGATGCAACATCCATGTAATCGTGTGTGTGTGTCTTGCAGGGCAGCTGACCATTACTTTGATAGTATATTTCCTCTCAGCCTTTTAATGGTTTCACGCACGTACACACACATACATACACACACACACACACACACACAGCGCCATTCCTCTAACAAATGAGTTTACCGTCGTCATAACCTTCACAGGACTCATTACCATAGATTGCATGCCTTTTCATAAAGCTGAGACCAGTGGTGACGGAGTGATGTTGGCACACACACACACACACACACACACACACACACACACACACAGAGTTGGTAATGAGACCTTATCCAACCTTGCTGCCGTAAATGAGAACAGCCCCTCACCCATACATAGTTAATCAGCTAATGTTGTTTTATTTCTTATTATTAATCTGGCCCCGTTTTTGATTTATCTAAAGCAGCAGCACTGTCCATCACAGCTGTGTTGTATTATCCTTCATAGTAGTAGTAAGAGAGACAGACTGACAGACAGAGAGAGAGAGAGATGAGGAGAGAGAGAGATGAGGAGAGAGAGACAGAGATAGAGAGGGTGAGACAAAGACAGAGACAGAGAGGGAGGGAGGGAGGGAGAGAGAGAGTATGCTGTGTTCTTATTCATGTACTTATAGGATTGCATTGGTAATGAATTGGCTTGCTGTTTATGCATACATGCCAACCTACGTCTGACCTTAGTAATACTGAGGGTTCGGGGCTTCCAGCCCAAGGGTACAGGATCATAAACATATGCAGCACAGGCCTTATTAAATATTGACCTATGTGTGAGGAAGGTCATTTCATTGTCACATACTGGTTTTCGATACTGGAATTATGTGAATATTTGATTAGTTGTATTGTCCTGAATTGAAATTGCACCTGCCTGAGTAATTGCAGTGCTATCACATGTACTAAACACAGCGAGCACGCCGCGCACACACACACACACACATGTACACACGATACTCACACTATGGAAGAAATCAAGGATTTCTCATGTGCTTGTGTTCAGTTGGGTCCCTGGTATATTTTGTCCAGGGGTCAAGATGGCCGTTATGTTTGGTCTGCTGCTGGGGGCCTAGGCTTCTAGATCCTGATTTGGTAAGCCTTACTAAAATACTGTGGCTGTCATATGCATGATGTAATATCCTCCTGATTGAGGAAGCGAACACCTGTTGGGTGTGTGTTGTTTGTTTTATCTGTTCACTACAAACAGCGTCCTCTGACCTTCATGCCTCAGAGAGACTCTGCTAGTCCTGCTGGGTGTCTGAACTGATCATGTTGAGGTGTTTGTTCAACTCTCTCTAATCAGCTGGCTGTCAAATACTCATAAACTCCAGAAGCTAAACTGATATGTCCCATCTTGCTAGTGAAGACAGACAGAAACTTCTTCCACAACACACGCCCACGCTATAAAAATAATAATAACAAAAGATAGCATCTCTTAGTTTCCTTCTCCCGGGCTGGAGTGTCCTGTACGTCTGTGTTCAGACTCCCAGAGCTGCTCCTGAGCACGGCTGCAAACTTCCACACCACAAACTTGTTTGTGTTCTTTGTTTACTGGGTTGTTAGGCGCTGACCTGAAAAAGCCAGGTTCATGTTAGCCCTGTCTGACATCCTGACATCATGCATCATGCATCAAATATGATCCCCCTCACTAATGGACACAACCGAGGATCCTCTCTGTGTTCCCAATCACCCAGCCCTAATACCCTCTGGAGCCTGGACTGGGTGGTTGGGTTTGTGTGTGTGTATGAGTTTGAATCCACCAGACATATTGTATATGACATATTCATGCATGTATTGCAAGCCCAGTCCTCTATAGTACTGCTCTGTCTCTTACACACACACACGCACGCACAAACGCACACGCACACACAATGCTGTGTGTTGACCTGTGAGTCATTACCGTCAGCATTGATTTCCTTTTCCCTGAGTGACCCCTGTCACCAACGACGATAGAGTGCATGCTTGCCGATATTTCACCAGCGCTGCCATCGGCATGACAACATCAGCTTTGACCCCAGGACAGCACTCACCTCTCTCTCTCTCCTCTCTTGACCCCTCTCTCTCTCCTCTCTCTCCATCTTTCTCTCTCTCCCAGGCAGGTGAGATTGAAGGTTCTATTGTCGGCAGTTATAGCTAACTGTTAGATCTTTCTTTGTCTCTTTCTCTCCCTCCCTCCCTCAGTCCACTGCTCTCATTAGAACTAAAGTTGAACCTTAAGTAACAGAAGAATCAAAGTGTGTGTGTGTTTCCTTGCTCTGAATGTGTGAGCTTTAAAGGCCTGAGAGCTGCATGTCAGCTATTGCGTCAAAGTTTTGATTTAATCCCTAAAGAGAAAAATGAGGCATAACCAAATGTTATTAGCATAATCATAATCACATTTCATATTTCATATCTCTTTTCATCTCAGCTGTATTTTCCTATTTTCGGATGCTGTCCGCCACTGAGCTAATTGAAGTCTGATGATCCCTGGCTGTTATGAAAATACCCCTCAGTTAAAGGCTTTTAACTAAGACCTTTTATATCTCTTCTTCTCTGCAGACATTCTCTTACTAGTTTTGTCTCTTTCTGTCTCTCTCTCTCTCTTCTTCCCCCCCCCGCTCTCTCTCTCTCGCCCCTCTCTCTTCTGATGTCACAGGTGACTTCAGCCCCGGCCAGGGGACACAGTGGCGACAGAGCTGATTGGATCAGCCCGTACACAAGCGTACGTATGAACACAGCACTCACACTCTCCTACTCTCTCCAATCTCCAAACTTTCTTC